>NC_089518.1:40039067-40091567 GCF_963924715.1 Thunnus thynnus
TGAAGATGGTCACAGCTGAAGGAATAAATAATGTCTTGTAATCGTTGTTGGTTCTTGGTCATTGGAGCTTTCAGTCTGTGGCCTGATGGCAGCGACTGTAGACCTGGATTACCTTTTTACCTTTTTGGTTATAGATTGATGTCTTTACTGAAAGGTTTCTATGCGACGATGTTAAATGTGAGAACACTCTCAGTTAGTGATTTGTAAACCTCGGACTGGCTGTGCCGGCTGGTGTTTCCTGAGAAGAGCAAGATGTTTTCTTGCTTTCTATATATGTAGACGACATTGTCCTGAAAGGTGAGTTTATTGTCTGTTACTGTTCCCAGATATTTGAAGCAGGTGACCCTTCATACCGATGGCTCATAGTAGGACGTTCCCGCTCTCCTGATTACAGCGAGGAAAACCTCTTTCACTGTTCATATGGACACTGACTGCTGTTTTAAAACACACTGGAAACATTGTGAACCGTCCTTTAAAGGTCAGTTAAAGGACACTTTAAACCATCTGCTGGAGTTTCTGCGTTTCTCACCAAATCTCACTATGTGTCCTTGACATCTAACAAACTCACTGAATACATTTATCATTCATCATAAAACATTTGCAAAGTCAATTTTTAAATTTTCTCTGTTTCTTGGTGAGCCACCTGGAGATCAGTGGAATAGTGTGAAATGATTGGCAGGAACGTGTATCGCATCACCTGCATCCTTGTGTCTGAGACAAACTGTTCAGCACTACTAGATGACACACAGGGAACCTTTAAAATCTATACATCCTCCATGATGGACATCCTCCATGATGAACATCCTCCGTGAAGAACATCCTCCGTGATGGACATCCTGCATGATGGACATCCTCTATGATGAACATCCTCCATGATGAACATCCTCCATGATGGACATCCTCCATGATGGACATCCTCCCTGATGGACATCCTCCGTGATGAACATCCTCCGTGATGAACATCCTCCGTGATGGACATCCTGCATGATGGACATCCTCTATGATGAACATCCTCCATGATGAACATCCTCCATGATGGACATCCTCCATGATGGACATCCTCCCTGATGGACATCCTCCATGATGGACATCCTCCATGATGGACATCCTGCATGATGGACATCCTCCATGATGGACATCCTCCATGATGGACATCCTCCATGATGAACATCCTCTATGGTGAACATCCACCATTATGGACATCCCCCATGATGGACATCCTCCATGATGAACATCCTCCATGATGATGATGGACATCCTCCATGATGGACATCCTCCATGATGAACATCCACCATGATGGACATCCCCCATGATGGACATCCTCCATGATGGACATCCTCCATGATGAACATCCTCCATGATGATGATGGACATCCTCCATGATGGACATCCTCCATGATGAACATCCTCCATGATGGACATCCTCCATGATGAACATCTTCCATGATGGACATCCTCCATGATGAACATCCTCCATGATGGACATCCTGCATGATGGACATCCTCCATGATGGACATCCTGCATGATGGACATCCTGCATGATGGACATCCTCCATGATGGACATCCTCCATGGCGGCCACCTCGACTGAGTCGAAGGTCTGTTATTCTCAGTGTCAGTAACTCTTCAACGATTATTTCAGTACATTCAGCAACATTCACAACTACAAAACCAGGATCTGACGTCAGCTTCTGCTGCATTTTCAAGAACATTCAAACACCCGATTTAGAGTCTCAGTCGTTTTTGTAAACTTATCAGAATTACTGGGAACATTGTTAGAAAATGTTCTGGTTTGCACTGAGGAGCACAGCAATATTTAGAAATATGACTTTTTTGGCTCTGTCTTGTGGATTTGAATGATAAAATTTCTTATCTGAATCTTAATATTTGAACTTTTATTAACATTGTGCGAAAATAAATAAATAAACAAACAAACAAATAGAACAAACATACCAAGTTGCCATTTAGGAGAGCACATGGTCTGCATCATCCAGATCGGCAGAGTCGGCTCCAGAATGGCCACGCCCATGTTGGCGAAACACAGAGACCCTGCAGGAAAGAGACAGACAGGTAAACTACCAGACAGACAGGAAAACTACCAGACAGACAGACAGACAGGTAAACTACCAGACAGACAGATGAGTAAACTACCAGACAGACAGACAGGTAAACTACCAGACAGACAGGTGAACTAGCAGACAGACAGGTGAACTAGCAGACAGACAGGTGATGGGGAGCAGGTGTCTTACCTGCACTGATGAGGATGTATGGATCTTTGAGGAGGGTCAGTAGAGGAGTTCCTTCCACACTCTGAAACACAAACTCGGTGTGATCTTTGTGCTGCAGAAACATGAATGTTAAAGATGCAGTCTGGTGCAGATGTGCTGCTACAGACTGTGGTGAAACATCTGATGGTAACAACACCGCCAGACATTCTCTTACCGTCATTATCTCTGTTTTCACAGGACACATGAACTCAACACAGCTAATCTTTATTAGCAGTTTGATTCTATTAAACCACAAGACAACAGAGATGCAGCAGCAGCAGAGAACCAGAGAACAGCCTGTCTGTGACTTGCTGTAACATTAGCTAGTCGCTCTGCTGACATCCAGCTAATTTATGCTTAAAACATAATTCTGGTGATTTCCTATGACCCGTCCCAGATCCTTCAAATAGAAATCAGTCCACAGGCTGTTTCAGACAACCGAGAAAGTCGAGGAAGCTTTCGTTTTTTTACATTACATTACTACCTGTTCACTCATTGACAATAAAAAAACAATTAATACATATAAACTGCTTCACAATTCTACATATAGAACCTTTAAGGACTTGTTGCTATGACAGCAGTTCCAGATGGATTTAAAGCAGCTTCGAAAAACCAAAAAACCAAAAAAAATCCAGACTCATGTCAAATTTTTATTATACTAATCTGGATAACTTGATTATCCACGTATGAAGAACTGAACCAGATCTGATTGTTGTCCAGTGCAAGAAGCTGTTTCCTTCTTCTGTTTATTTACTGGTGGATCTGAAGACTTCAGAGGAGAATCTTTACATATCAACTAGAACAGACCTGCTCCGACTCAGACCAGACCGGAACAGACCTGCTCCGACTCAGACCAGACCGGAACAGACCTGCTCCGACTCAGACCAGACCGGAACAGACCTGCTCCGACTCAGACCAGACCGGAACAGACCTGCTCCGACTCAGACCAAACCGGAACAGACCTGCTCCGACTCAGACCAGACCGGAACAGACCTGCTCCGATTCAGACCAAACTGGAACAGACCTGCTCCGATTCAGACCAGACCGGAACAGACCTGCTCCGACTCAGACCAGACCAGAACAGACCTGCTCCGATTCAGACCAGATCAGTGTGGCTTCTATACAAGTGTTTGAACGTGGACTCACCCCAGGAGAGATCTTTGAAGGCTGCAGGATGCACAATTGTAACACTGCAACACACAAACACACATCAGTACACACTGACTGCTGTTGGTCACCATCACTTCACCACAAGGTCACAGGTTCAAATCCCAGTTATCACCTGTCACAGCTGCACAGGTGATTACAGTTCATCAATTCTCTTCTCTACACCGGAGTAAAATCTGAACCTCGTCAGTTTAAGATGTAACTGATTATTCTGTTAGCAGTCTGTCAGTAGCAGTCCACCTGCTGGAACAGCTGCTCTGTGAGGTGTTTCTGTTTTTACCTCCATCGAACACAGCCAGGAAGGCCAGGATCAGGAAGGGGGCGCTCTTCCCCACAAACTCGTACATCACACTGCCGAATGGAGCTCCGACTGAAACACACAAACATGCATTACATGAAAACATTAAAGTGTGCACGGATAGAAAAAAAATGATGATGAATGATGGGATATTCAGGGGTTGGAGGTGGATGGGTAGAACAGAGACTGAAGTTTAAATTTAAAAAGTGAACTGAACCTGGAACTTATTTAGGCTATTTAAAATATATAATAATGACACCCGGCAGATATGTAGAACATGCAGCGACATGCAGCAGCTGTGCAGGTCTGATCACAGAGACGTCACACGCAGCTTTTCAAATCGGAGTGTATCTAACACGTATTAATCAAACTTATTGAGACTAATTTCTCTCCATAGTGAACAAAGAAAAACTCACTGTTATGGCATGTGTATGTATGTGTGTGTGTGTGTGTGTGTATGTGTGTGTGTGTGTGTGTGTGGGTGTGTTATTGTGTGTGTGTGTGTGTTTCTCACTCAGGACTCCCATGGCCAGTCCTCCCAGAGCGATGCCCATGGCGATGCCTCTCTCCTCGTCATCTGTGTAAACACTGGCCAACATACCCAGACCTACACACACACACACACACACACACACACACACACACACACACACACACACAGCAGGTAGATTAATGTGTTTATGTTTGTGAGCATAATGAGGTCACGTCCACACTGATTTGGAAAACTGTCAAACTGAATTTTGTGATTTAGTGTTTGATACGGTGGCCCTAAGAGCTCAACATACTGCAAATTAAGCGAGCACAAGAAAATACATAAATGCGCTGCATAAATATCTTTTCCATTGTGTTCTTTGTGACTTGCAGCGTGTTTCTGTATTTGGTTTTCCAAGAAGGGTTGAATCAAGGGCAACTGGACTTCTTGGTTTTAGATACTTGAAGAAGTTTCAGCTCTCATCTGAGGGTTTCTGTGTCTGCTGTGTTTCTGTGTCTGCTGTGTTTCTGTGTTTGGTGTGTTTCTGTATCTGGTGTGTTTCTGTGTTTGGTGTGTTTCTGTATCTGGTGTGTTTCTATGTTTGGTGTGTTTCTGTGTTTGGTGTGTTTCTGTGTCTGCTGTGTTTCTGTGTCTGCTGTATCTGTGTCTGCTGTGTTTCTGTATGTGGTGTGTTTCTGTATGTGGTGTGTTTCTGTGTCTGCTGTGTTTCTGTATGTGGTGTGTTTCTGTATGTGGTGTGTTTCTGTGTCTGGTGTGTTTCTGTATGTGGTGTGTTTCTGTATCTGGTGTGTTTCTGTGTCTGGTGTGTTTCTGTGTTCGGTGTGTTTCTGTATCTGGTGTGTTTCTGTGTCTGGTGTGTCTGTGTTTGGTGTGTTTCTGAGTCTGGTGTGTTTTGTGTGTTTCTGTGTTTGGTGTGTTTCTATATCTGGTGTGTTTCTGTGTTTGGTGAGTTTCTGTGTCTGGTGTGTTTCTGTATCTGGTGTGTTTCTGTATCTGGTGTGTTTCTGTGTCTGGTGTGTTTCTGTGTTTGGTGGGTTTCCGTGTCTGGTGTGTTTCTGTGTTTGGTGTGTGTCTGTGTCTGGTGTGTTTCTGTGTCTGGTGTGTTTCTGTATCTGGTGTGTTTCTGTGTCTGGTGTGTTTCTGTATCTGGTGTGTTTCTGTGTTTGGTGTGTTTCCATGTCTGGTGTGTTTCTGTGTTTGGTGTGTGTCTGTGTCTGGTGTGTTTCTGTGTCTGGTGTGTTTCTGTATCTAGTGTATTTCTGTATCTGGTGTGTTTCTGTGTTTGGTGTGTCTGTGTCTGGTGTGTTTCTGTATCTGGTGTGTGTCTGTATCTGATGAGTTTCTGTGTCTGGTGTGTTTCTGTATGTGGTGTGTTTTGTGTATGTGGTGTGTTTCTATATCTGGTGTGTTTCTGTGTTTGGTGAGTTTCTGTGTCTGGTGTGTTTCTGTATCTGGTGTGTTTCTGTATGTGGTGTGTTTCTGTATCTGGTGTGTTTCTGCATGTGGTGTGTTTCTGTGTCTGGTGTGTTTCTGTGTCTGGTGTGTTTCTGTGTTTGGTGTGTGTCTGTGTCTGGTGAGTTTCTGTGTCTGGTGTGTTTCTGTATCTAGTGTGTTTCTGTATCTGGTGTGTTTCCGTGTCTGGTGTGTTTCTGTTTTTTTGGTGTGTTTCTGTGTCTGGTGAGTTTCTGTGTCTGGTGTGTTTCTGTATCTGGTGTGTTTCTGTGTTTGGTGTGTTTCCGTGTCTGGTGTGTTTCTGTGTTTGGTGTGTGTCTGTGTCTGGTGTGTTTCTGTGTCTGGTGTGTTTCTGTATCTAGTGTATTTCTGTATCTGGTGTGTTTCTGTGTTTGGTGTGTCTGTGTCTGGTGTGTTTCTGTATCTGGTGTGTGTCTGTATCTGATGAGTTTCTGTGTCTGGTGTGTTTCTGTATGTGGTGTGTTTTGTGTATGTGGTGTGTTTCTATATCTGGTGTGTTTCTGTGTTTGGTGAGTTTCTGTGTCTGGTGTGTTTCTGTATCTGGTGTGTTTCTGTATGTGGTGTGTTTCTGTATCTGGTGTGTTTCTGCATGTGGTGTGTTTCTGTGTCTGGTGTGTTTCTGTGTCTGGTGTGTTTCTGTGTTTGGTGTGTGTCTGTGTCTGGTGAGTTTCTGTGTCTGGTGTGTTTCTGTATCTAGTGTGTTTCTGTACCTGGTGTGTTTCTGTGTTTGGTGTGTTTCTGTATGTGGTGTGTTTCTGTATGTGGTGTGTTTCTGTGTCTGGTGTGTTTCCGTGTTTGGTGTGTCTGTGTCTGGTGTGTTTCTGTATCTGGTGTGTGTCTGTATCTGGTGTGTTTCTGTGTCTGGTGTGTTTCCGTGTTTGGTGTGTGTCTGTATCTGGTGTGTTTCTGTGTCTGGTGTGTTTCTGTGTCTGGTGTGTTTCCATGTTTGGTGTGTTTCTGTATCTGGTGTGTTTCTGTGTCTGGTGTGTTTCTGTGTTTGGTGTGTGTCTGTATCTGGTGTGTTTCTGTATCTGGTTGTGGTTTTCTTCTTATCTATTTGCATGTGTTTTTCTATGTTGCAGTGTGTTGAGTTCTCACTATAGTTTAAAGATTGTTTTGGGTTTACGTGAAAAACTTGATGTGTATGAAACATCGAGGAAAAGTCTTGTTGTTCAGTTTGTCCACATTAGTGCGTTTCTGTCCTGAATGATTACTGGTACGAAAGTGAGTTGACCTGCCACAGAGGAGAACGATGAGCCGATTCCCTGCAGAGAGCGAGCGAAGAAAAGAAGAGCGTAGGTGCCTGAGAACGCAAACACTGACACACACACACACACACACACACACACACATACACAGTTAGGCTCTTCCTTATAAACAACACACTGCTTTGACTGTGTGTGTGTGTGTGTGTGTGTGTGTGTGTGTGAGACAACTTACTGATGGTGGACACAAACATGATGATGAAACCAGCAAACATGGGGATGTGATACCCGATCCTACAGAGAAACACAAACATCAGAACTGTGTTTCAGGTTGCAAACCAGTAAAAGCATCTTCTGAAAGGTGTTTTCTTCTCAGATCCAACCTGTTAGTGAGCGGACCGACGAAGGGGTTCACCATCAGCTGCACAAGAGCTTTAGAGGCAAACAACAAACCAACACGAACGTTTTCGTCCTCCAGAAATAAACTGTCCTGAAGACAAGAGGACTCCTGCAGCAGGATAACAGACACAAAACCAATCAGATGGATCAGTGATGAAATGATCAGCTCATTGATCAGTTCTGGTAAACATCATCTCACCGTGGCGTCAGTGGTCTGGTTGATCTGCAGCTCTGTGGTCAGACCGGTCTGGTCTGTGGACTCGGTGTCGGGGGTCGGGGCGGTCCGGCTCTCCTGCAGCCTGAAGGTGGAGTTATCAAACAGGGACAGCAGAGGAGAGAAGGTGGAGGGAGACGATCCAGGGCTCTGCTTGGACCGTGTGCCCAGGATCGGTGCACTGAGGCTGGGCTGAGGGAGCAGGGAGGGCTGGGCGGTCTGGGGCTCTGGACTGGGATGTTCCATGGCGTACAGGAATGTTGGGATGATTGGCACTGAGGAAGGAACATTGATTGATTGATTAATTAATAGTTTAATTAAAATAAAGTTAATTCCCCTCTCCTGACATCTCAGAGAACGTGAACTTTTCAGTCAATCAGGGGTTTAAAAATTGGTTATAGGAAGAAAATACAAACTCATATTAACATTGAATTTTAATTTTTTACGCACAATTTTTGTTAATTTTGCTGTTCGGATGAAACAAGACATTTGATGACATCACACTGTGCTCTAGGAGACTGCGATGGCCATTTTTCACAGTTTTTTGATGTTTTACAGACAACATACAATACAACTGATTAATCAATTAATAAAAGAAAAAAAATCAAATTTTTAAATTCATATTCATTTTTTTGTCATATGACTTCATCATAAATTTGTGTCACAGTAGATGTAAATACTTTGCAGCGATTCCACATGCAGTTTTTTCATTTTTTTTGTCCTTTTAGCATTTTTCTGCCCTGTATTCATGATGTGCTCTATGAGCCTTTAAAGTGGAAACATTTAAGGGGGTTTAAAGGAAAAAAAAATGCTCAGTGGTGCCACTGATGGCTGGAAGAAATACTGCAGCATTAATAAAGAAGTTTATTTAAAGGATAATTCTGTCAACTTTCTATATGTTTCTATGTGTCAACAAATCTGTTTGGATCCAGACCAACAATGAACTGATCTACTAACAAGTATTGTGTGTGTATCAAAGCTGATATATCTGATTCCTCCATTGTTGTCCAGAAACTATTAAAAACACGTCTGGTTCCCTGAACAGTTCAACTCTGAGTCCACATGATGAACTTTACCAACTAACAGCAGCTCATTTTACACACAAACACACAAACACAACAACTCATGTGTCAATCAGACACACTGAGATAAAAACACAACAACAGGCAGCACATGAGGATCTTTATTACATCACTGTTGTATTGTGTTTATGTAGTTTAATGGTTGATAGTGTATAAATGTGTATATTGTGTTTATGTAGTTTAATGGTTGATAGTGTATAAATGTGTATATTGTGTTTATGTAGTTTAATGGTTGATAGTGTATAAATGTGTATATTGTGTTTATGTAGTTTAATGGTTGATAGTGTATAAATGTGTATATTGTGTTTATGTTGCTGTTGAAGAGTTTGATCATGTGGACTCAGTATTGATCCCTGCAGGGAACCAATCAGAAACACACTGTAAAGAAATGAGATGGAGGTGACGACTAGTTGGAAGTGAAAAACATCTATTTATAAAACCCATCTGAGGATAAAAGAGCAGAGGAGGAAGAAGAGGAGGAGAGGATTTTATCTGAGAAAAGAATGAAGGAGACAACTCTGACCTGAGACATCAGGTCTTAAAGTTCAAGGTCAAGAGGTGTGTGTGTGTGTGTGTGTGTGTGTGTGTGTGTGTGTGTGTGTGTGTGTGTACTGATGACCTCTGCAGTCTTTACATGCGTCTCTGATTCTAACAGCTGACGACAGCTTTGACCTGCAGGTTTTCCAGCTGCGTCACAGATCTGTTTTCAGCAGGAACACGAGGGAACGATTCATTAGAGAATCACATGTTTCATGAACGTCATCGTTCATTCACTAAAGCCTGTTTCCACTTTTAACCCACACAACTACTTCACCACCCAGACACCAGGAAGCTCTTCATTCATTTTCTGTGTTGATTTTTTTTTATGCACAAATTTCCAATTAGCATAAAATGATGTTGATGGCATCTGAGTTACTGTGTGTTAAGAAGCAACAGAGTGAATGTGGATCAGAGTATCAACAGACTGTGTGACTCAGTGACGCGGCTTCAGGTTTGACTTCAGAAGAAACTTTTAACCACAACTGAGATGTTTTACACTGTGTTGTCTATTGACTGTGTGTGTGTTTGTGTGTGTGTGTGTGTGTGTGTGTGTGTGTGTGTGTGTGTGTGTGTGTGTGTACTCACCGACCACAGTGAACAGCATATTGTCGAGCAGCAGAGCGACACACACAACCACCAGCACGAGTCTGGGAGAACCTCGACTCTGATGAAGCCACCGCATATCTACACACACACACATTGTCGTGTCAGATGATTTTTTTCGGGTCTCAGTTGAAAAAAGTTTCAGATCAGCTCAAGGACAAAACCTCTCTTTGATGTTCAAAAATTTAAAAGAATCATCAGGAGTTCTGAGCAGCAAAATGTACTTTAATGCCGGCAATGAAGGAGAGCAACACAGTGTACGCAATGTTCACCAGGATGCTCTGAGTTTGTAGGCTCAGGGAGTTGTCTTATTTTAGTTGTCACACCTTCCGTCTGACCTCTTCTATACCAGCCAGTTACACCATTATAATTTCTTTAAATCACCTGCTGTTGGCCCGAAATCTCTAAAATAGGTTTTGGGCTTTCTATCCAGTTCCATCCAGTTATGCTCTTTTATTTTTTTATAACTGTTCAAGGTTTTTTTTACACCATTATTGCCAAACCTCATTCTTGCCATTTTACACCCTTATTTCTTGATCCTTTCTGGAGGTTATTTTTTTTTTAAAAGTTTAATACAAACACTTTGACAAGTTTATCCAGTGCACTAAGTGAGATTCTTTTTTAACATATTTCTGTGCCCTTACATTGATTATAGATTATATATTCAATATAATGACACACTGCTACTTATTGCTTATGATACTTGTAATAATCGCTCTGTGCCATTTAGTTTCTTTTCCTTCTAGCACATCACAAGTCGTTATTAAATTACACCACATCATGCACACATACACACACACAAACACACACAATCACAGTGAGAGACAGATCATATGTGGTTAATCACAACTCTAAAGTTCTGCATCTGAATTTGAATATTTAGTTCCTGCTTGAGATGAAAAGAGGCTTCTTCTTCTTCTTCTTCTTCTTCTTCTTCTTCTTCTTCTTCTTCTTCTTCTTCTTCTTCTTCTTCTTCTTCCAAAGCAAACAACAACAACATAATTACAAAAACGCTATAAGTTGCCATAAAAAATGTGACAGAAAATCAGCGATGGACCGACAGACGTTCATCATTTCCTCTCTGGATCAAAATTATTTTATATGATTAAAACATTTATTTATCTGATGCTCCACCGTGTGTTATTTGTTTTTTTTTTAAAAGACAAAGCCAATCAGATGTTAGCGAGGGCTGATGTTAAAACATTTCAACATGAGGGCTGCTGGTACTTAAAGGTACTCTGTGGAGCTTTTGACCACACGTTGGTGGCAGTAATGTGTAAAGAAAAGCAGCAATGCACCAGTAAAGACAGAGAAGAAGAAGACTGTTGACTAACAAACATGAATGTAAACAATTAAGGATTTAAAATCTGTTAAGAATCTGCTTTGCAAATGTTTTATGAAGTAGAGACTAAAACTAAACACTAAAACTTTTCCAAAACGCCGGCTCAGCTTTTCCCGATCTACTGACAGATCTGTTTTTCCTTTTTTCCTTTTTTCCTTTTTGTAGGCCAACACACACACAGTGTAACAATAGGAACTATTGTTAAGTTATATGTAGCAGTAGATCTGTGAACCTGATTGTTGTTGCACCTGGAGGCAACAGGCTCAGCGTATGTATTGTGAACATTTTTACCCAGTTGGGTAGAAATAATAAATTCTGTAGTGATGATGATGGTTAACCATCTACGTGACCTGACCCTGACCATCCTGCCGCCACTTAAGACTTGTCAGGCTTTAAATTGCCAACATGTAACTTTAGCAGGAATCATTGCATAACGATCATATTCGAATTTCAAAGATAAGGTGGTCATATTCAGTTTTTGATAAGTGACCTGTATATCTGTTGGATTACCCATGTTCGTCTTTCACGTCCGGCAAGAATAAGCCAAGAAATGTCACATACGTCAGTCATGTCTGTGTGCACAGCTCTGGCATCCGTCCTGGTCATGGGTGTGAACCACGAACGACGAGCAGCTTGACTAGATGTCATTGTTTTAACAGCCTGTCAACTTCCTCATTCTTCAGTCGGCATCAGCTGTCAGAGTCACGTCCTGATCGGTTACACGCTCCAAAATAGCTGTTATTAGACAGGAATGTTTCTAGACTCACTCTGATCCCGAGTGAAGCTTTTTGGGGTCATTATTTCATCATCTGCAACATCCCACCGCTCTACTGGGCTGGAAACCATGAGGCAACTAAGATTGCTGTGATGCACCAAAACACAAATCCAATTATCATGTAATTAAATCCAGTTTTTAAAAGCCAAATTATTGGGTTAGGGTTGGGTTAGGGTTAGGGTCGTGCACACTCGGGGTAACTTCCTAAAGTTGATCACTATACCCCTGGCTTCATGTATATCCAGACCTGAGCCCCTTAATCTCTGTACCACCCTGTCTCCTCCAACATGCCCTAAACCTTCGTGTATTTGCTTTAACACGCTCAGTCGGTCAGGCTGTGGTACTTTGGTTAGACCTGTTTTACCATCTTTCCACTCTGGAGGTATGATTAATTGCGAAGGCCTCAGTCTAGCTGGCCGCTCCCGAGCTAATAAATCAACCTCCCTATTTCCTCCAGAGAGGTAGTCAGTGGCTTCAATGGGGCTGTCAGACTTCCTCATGCTGCTTCTCTGACACAGATTCTCATCAGGACAATGCACCAGGGATGGCCAAAGACAAGACGAAGACACCGAGTGAAATCTGACCATAGTTCTCGTTCCAGGAGGAGCTGAGCTATCATGAGGGTTCAGGGGTGAACTGTTAACCTCCCGACAGCTTGGTGAGGAAGGATGCCTACGGAGGGCTTGAGAGTGTGTCCACTGGCAGGGCATGAACAACCAGATCAAGACGTATGTAGCCAAGTGTGACATCTGCAGGACAGTGAACAATAAACAACAGAAAGAAACACTTCTTCCGAATGAAATGCTAAGCAGACCAGACTATCTGTCAGATACAAAGTCCACTACAGTGACAAAGAAACTGAAAGCCCATTTTGTCATTTCAGACAATAGACCAGAATACGCATCCAAAGAATTTCCAGCATGACCTCATCACCAAGTTACCCTCAGAGCAACGTAAAAGCAGAATCAAAGAGACTCGTGCTGAAAGCCAAAGCTGCTGGACAGGACTCTTATCTACCACCGCAACATGCCGTCACAAGACCTGGACACTAGTCCAGCACAGAGACCACAATGCCGCTGCCCACAAAAGCAAGTCTTCTACAGCCGAAAGTCAAATGGGTACAGCAAGATCTGAAAAAAGTCAACACCGTCAGTGTCCCTTCTACGACAGATCAGCTAGAGACCAAGACACTGTGTGAGAAAACAGCCACTTGAATCCACAGCGTCTGGAGAATAAGCATCATTAGGTTCGTACAGTTTGTTATGAAGAAAAAAAAATTGGACTCGGGCCTGAATGTCGGCGGCTCCGGTCGGGTTCTAGTGTGTTCGGGGAAAACAGAGCTTTGTAGAAACGCTGTCGTATCGCTGACAGGACAGACGGTGGCAGTAGCGCGGCGCTTCATAGGAAGAGGAAGAAACAAAAACACAACATCAACAACAACGGCGGACGCTTCATGCAAGTGTTGTTCTCTTTATCGTCTACTTTGACAGCTTGTTTAGAGTTAAACGTATCTATCGACCACCTTTCTCTGCTCAAACTGTTTACTGTTTCTTCTTCACTGGTTTTCTGTGGCTGACATGTGGGGGGGGGGTCTGTTTAAGTTGTAAACAGACATGTCTGCAGTAAAATAATATAATAATATAATGCACTGAGACTGAGAGCTTCTTCATGTCACAGCTGATCTTTAATGAAACAACAGGACGCCTGTTCTGATCAGAGCCATCAGATATTAGTCTGAGCCTGCAGACTCTGAACTTTCAACACGTTGGTTTGGTGTCTGATCTAAAGTCTGTTAGAGGTGTTTATAGATTTCCCCCTGCTTCCAGTCTTTATGCTAAGCTAGGCTAATTACACTAGAATGAAATCCATCTGAACATCTCACACAGAGAACAAGACTATTTCCTGAAACAAACTATTCCTACACCAGCAGACTTTGCCTTACATGAGTGACCAGATGGTGGCGCTAACACAGTTAACTGTCAACCAAAGTGGAAGGAAAAAGAAGAGATTTAACCATTTTTTTTAAACAATTCTTTCAATTGTTTCGTCATTTTAAGTGAAAACACTTTTAGTGATTGATCTAAAAAAACAACTTCACCCTCAGAAGTCCTGAAAGATGATATTAATGTGTGTGTTATGAAATAATGATTTGTGAGCACATATTCAGATCTTTACCTTGAAGTAAAAGTACCTATACAGCAATGTAAAAATACTCCATTACAAGTAAAAGTCCTGCAAGAAACAGTGTGAGAAGTTTAGAGGGAAAAATCACTATTTGGTGGAGCTGTTAACAACTCATAGACATGTGAAATGTGACCCCGACTACACACTGCTTTTTGTAAGACGTCAAAAGACAAAAAGGTTGGAAACCACTGGTTTCATCTTTAACAATGTGTTGTATTTTAAAAGCTTGTTATATTATCCATTGTGTCAAATCTTCATCTGAAAAGTAACTAAAGCTGTTAAATAAATGTAGTGGAGTAGAAAGTACAATATTTCCCTCTGAAATGTAGAAAGTAGCATCACATGGAAATACTCAAGTAAAGTACAAGTACCTCAAAATTGAACTTAAATACAGTACTTGAGTAAATGTACTTAGTTACTTTCTACCACTGGTTGTGTTTTCATCTATTTCCTCGTTAGTGTGAATGTGAGCTGACTGTGTGATTGTTTTAGAGGCTCTTTCCTCCCTCACTAACACAGTTACACACACACACACACACACACACACACACACACACACGCACACACACACACACCGCTTTTATTCTCTTATCTCTGTGCATCTCGTTTGCTTCACCCCCTCCTCTCTCTCTCTCTCGTTTGATGGAAAATTGATCTGAAATGTAATTTTGTCTCTGAACCTTTTGTTTGACTCAGCAGGTCAGAAACCTTCTGTAGAATATAAACATGTCACTTTTTATATTTCTATATTTCTATATTTAAAAGAGGAAATAAAAAATAAAATGCAGTTGAGCAACAATCATCAATGAAAACACAAGCCAAACATAAGATCAATACACCTTCGAGTCTGTCTAACAGCTACAACAAACACAGTAAACACTCATTTTTTTCGCACAAAAACATGCAGGAAAATAAAAATGAGTCCTAAATGTATGTAACATTAATATAAATCAATACATTTAAATAATGCAATTTTAAAATGTCAACAAAAGCTAACAAGTAAAAAATATATAGATATATAAATAAAATGAATCTTAATTTCCAGATAAATAAAAGCTGCATTCAAAAAATAAAATAAATACAAAATGATTCATAAACTAAATAGAAATACAATAAAGAAATAATAAAAAAAATCAAATATCAAGGAAATCTCAACTGGAAGTGAACATTTAAGTCTAAAATAAAATCTAAATAAAAAAGAAAACTAAAACTGAAAATTCACAAAATATTAAAGCAAAATAAATAAAATAAATAAATAAAACATTAAACTGAATGATTCAACTAACTGACAGACAGGTGCGTCTTACCTGCACGACTGACGATCTGCTTCTCGTTGCTTCAGCTGCTGACGGAGAGACTTTATATGTGACTTGAGGAGGAAGAGGAGGATGAGGAAGATGTTTCCTCTCTTTTATTCTGATAATGATGAAAACAGACAATGTGGAGACACACACACACACACACACACACACATCTACACACCAACAACGCACATGATACACCCTCTGACCTGTGTGTGTGTGTGTGTGTGTGTGTGTGTGTGTGTGTGTGTGTGTGTGTGTGTGTGTGTGTGTGTGTGTGTGTCAGTAATTGTGAGCATCTGCTGTCCTTTTATTGAAGCCCTGGAACAACCTGCAGGCTGGAGACCTTATCACACACACACATCTACACACACACACACACACACACACACACACACACACACACACACACACACACACACACACAGGTCTGTTTACACTGCTGCTCTCTCTGTATGATGTGGTTCATGTATGTTTGTCGTCTCATATGTGCAGTAACACACGTTCCACATTAAACCACATATAACAGATTCTTGTTTGTATGAACGTGTTCAGAGTTCTTTGCTTTGCTTGTTTTATTATGACTTCATTCTGTCCTCGCAGCCTATTGGTTAAAGAACAGGAATAACATATATCAGGCTTTGTGTTCAGTAACTCTCAGAGACCTGCAGAAACAGAAAACAAGATGAAGACAAGATAATAAAAGTACTGAACAACAAGTTAGAGAGACATGGGAGCACAGTGGAAGTTTCCTCTACCTGTATATTAAAGTACATAAAAGGCACTTATGCATGGCAGGTAAACTGCAGCAGTGCAGTAATATGGGGGGAGGGCTGGGGGAGGCTAACTGGGAGGCAGCTATGGGAGGGTGGGGGGCTTGATGGAGGCTTTGATGGCTCTGTATGGTGACCTGGGTGTGTTGGGTCCTTACTGGTGTTGCTAGCCTACTTGAGTAGATGACCAGCACCGTGTCCAGGTTTGGCAGCACAGTTCTCACAACCCTTTGTGCTGTTTTAAGCTCCTGGACCAAGTCAATCCAGTACAGCTAGCAGACCACAGCGGAGGATACAGAGGATTCTCTCTGTGCTGCTGCTGTACAAGTTTACTGGAGCTACGAGGGAAGAAAAGCTTCTGTTGAGTTTTCCTCTGCAGGTGGGAGGTGTTAAAGGACCACGAGAGATCTTTTGTTATATGGATTCCCAAGAATTTTATGTCATTGACACTCTCCACCGCTAGGTGGCGCCAGGACATCATGCTTGGAGAGGCTAAAAGTAACGGGGGGGGGGGGGGGGGGGGGCACCATGTCAACACATAATGTGTTTTGTTTATTAACAATTAATTAAAGAAATAATTAATGAAAAAAATACTTTCATGATTGCATTAATCTTCATTCTACTCATGTTGTCAATTGTAAGTCGTTTTAAACACGAACAGATAAAAAACTGCTCACAAAGTTAGAAACATGTTTCCTGAAACACTGGATTGAAGAGTTCAGGTAATCTGATGTCTCCTGCATCACAGGCAGGATGCTGAGTTACAGATTAATGATCAGATGTGTCCTGCTGCCTTCAGATGCTGCAGGGATTTAATGACCTGAAGAAGCTTTTCATACAGTATAAAGCAGCTGCGGACAACAGACACTGTCAGAATCATATTCATTTATAAATCAACGCAGACTGCTTTACTGCTTTAAACTTGTTTTATGCTGATTTAAATGCATCTATTAGCTGGGGAGTGTTTGATTAAATATACTTTATTTATATTTTAAGCAGTATTCTGTTACTTCTGTGCATTTGCTGGAATCAATCAATCAATCAATTTTTATTTATATAGCGCCAAATCACAACAAAAGTCATCTCAGGGCACTTTTCACATAGGAAGGAAAAACTCCCCTTTAATAGGAAGAAACCTCAAGCAGAACCCGGCTCTTGGTGGGCGGCCATCTGCTTTGACCGGTTGGGTTGAGAGAGAGAAAGAAAGAGGGAAAGGGGGAGGGGGGACAGAATAACAACAATCGTAACAACAACGACAACAGCAGCAGCAACAGCAACAGTCAGGGAAGGACGCCAACAGGACTGTGAAGGACCGCGAAGGCTCGGCCCAGAACCCAGGGGTTCCTGTGAGATGAGAAAGCACAAAGAACTCCAGGGAAGAAGCAAAGTTAGTGACATGCATTAATGTTACATGAATACATACAGATGGAGAGGAGGAGGAGGAGAGAGGAGCTCAGTGCATCATGGGAAGTCCCCCAGCAGTCTAGGCCTATAGCAGCATAACTAAGGGCTGATCCAAGGCGAGCCTGGTCGGCCCTAACTATAAGCTTTATCAAAAAGGAAAGTTTTAAGCCTACTCTTAAACATAGAGAGGGTGTCTGCACCCCGGACTGAATCCGGTAGATGGTTCCACAGGAGAGGAGCCTGATAGCTGAAGGCTCTGCCTCCCATTCTACTTTTGGTCTTCCTGGATCTCCTAAAGTCCACAATGATCTTCTTGGTTTGTGATTTTGTGTTCAGGACCAAATTATTGTCCAAACATCACTTCATGACCAAATGTTGGACCTCCTCTCTGTACTGTGTCTCCTCATTGTTGAATATAAATCCCACTGCAGTGGTGTCAGCACACTTCACTGTAGTGTTAGAGGAGGAGGAGGAGGAGGAGGAGGAGGGGGGTGGAGAGAGTGAAGAGGGCCGCACTGAGCAAACAGCCCTGCGGTGCACCTGTGTTCAGGATGAGGGTCGAGGATTCTGACATTTTGTGGTCTGTTAGTAAGGAAGTCTCTAATCCATAAGCAGAGTGAAGAGGCTAATCCCAGGATGTTGACTTTGTCTACCAGTTTATGTGGGATTATAGTACTGAAAGTGAAGCTAAAGTCAACAAATAGCATCCTGACATTTGTGTTTGGATGCTCCAGGTGTGACGGGGCTGTGCGATAGAGACTCTGCAGATCTGTTTCCTCCAAAGGCAAACTGCTGGATGTAAGATGGTGGACTGTGAGATAGTAAAAGCATCTCAAAGCATCTCATAACTCTGAGGCAGGATGATGATACTCCGCCGGACTCCTCAGGACGCAGAATCTCCAGAGGAACAGAGTTCAAGCTTTCAGAGGTGTAATCTCGACCCCAGTTTCTCATATGAAGGCGTGTCGGTGCAGCAAACTGAACACACAAAATAACAAGAATGCTGCTGTTTGACTGAGAGAACCGAGCCGCCATCTTGACTCATAAAGCTCCATAAAGCCAAAGACTAAAGCTCCATGTGGACTGTGTCAGTGTCTGTAGTGTCTGTGTGTCAGTGTCTGTGTGTCAGTGTCTGTAGTGTCTGTGTGTCAGTGTCTGTAGTGTCTGTGTGTCAGAGTCTGTAGTGTCTGTGTGTCAGTGTCTGTAGTGTCTGTGTGTCAGAGTCTGTAGTGTCTGTGTGTCAGTGTCTGTGTGTCAGAGTCTGTAGTGTCTGTGTATCAGTGTCTGTAGTGTCTGTAGTGTCTGTGTATCAGTGGCTGTAGTGTCTGTGTTTCAGTGTCTGTAGTGTCTGTGTGTCAGAGTCTGTAGTGTCTGTGTGTCAGTGTCTGTAGTGTCTGTGTGTCAGAGTCTGTAGTGTCTGTGTGTCAGTGTCTGTGTGTCAGTGTCTGTAGTGTCTGTGTATCAGTGTCTGTAGTGTCTGTAGTGTCTGTGTATCAGTGGCTGTAGTGTCTGTGTTTAAGTGTCTGTAGTGTCTGTGTGTCAGAGTCTGTAGTGTCTGTGTATCAGTGTCTGTAGTGTCTGTGTGTCAGTGTCTGTAGTGTCTGTGTATCAGTGTCTGTAGTGTCTGTAGTGTCTGTGTATCAGTGGCTGTAGTGTCTGTGTTTCAGTGTCTGTAGTGTCTGTGTGTCAGAGTCTGTAGTGTCTGTGTATCAGTGTCTGTAGTGTCTGTGTGTCAGTGTCTGTAGTGTCTGTGTATCAGTGTCTGTAGTGTCTGTAGTGTCTGTGTATCAGTGGCTGTAGTGTCTGTGTTTCAGTGTCTGTAGTGTCTGTGTGTCAGTGTCTGTAGTGTCTGTAGTGTCTGTGTGTCAGTGTCTGTAGTGTCTGTGTATCAGTGTCTGTGTATCAGTGTCTGTAGTGTCTGTGTTTCAGTGTCTGTAGTGTCTGTGTATCAGTGTCTGTGTGTCAGTGTCTGTAGTGTCTGTAGTGTCTGTGTATCAGTGGCTGTAGTGTCTGTGTATCAGTGTCTGTAGTGTCTGTGTATCAGTGTCTGTAGTGTCTGTAGTGTCTGTGTATCAGTGGCTGTAGTGTCTGTGTATCAGTGTCTGTAGTATCTGTGTTTCAGTGTCTGTATTGTCTGTGTTTCAGTGTCTGTAGTGTCTGTGTGTAAGTGTCTGTAGTGTCTGTGTATCAGTGGCTGTAGTGTCTGTTTATCAGTGTCTGTAGTGTCTGTGTGTAAATGTCTGTAGTGTCTGTGTTTCAGTGTCTGTAGTGTCTGTAGTGTCTGTGTGTCAGTGTCTGTAGTGTCTGTGTATCAGTGTCTGTGTATCAGTGTCTGTAGTGTCTGTGTTTCAGTGTCTGTAGTGTCTGTGTATCAGTGTCTGTGTGTCAGTGTCTGTAGTGTCTGTAGTGTCTGTGTATCAGTGGCTGTAGTGTCTGTGTATCAGTGTCTGTAGTGTCTGTGTATCAGTGTCTGTAGTGTCTGTAGTGTCTGTGTATCAGTGGCTGTAGTGTCTGTGTATCAGTGTCTGTAGTATCTGTGTTTCAGTGTCTGTATTGTCTGTGTTTCAGTGTCTGTAGTGTCTGTGTGTAAGTGTCTGTAGTGTCTGTGTATCAGTGGCTGTAGTGTCTGTTTATCAGTGTCTGTAGTGTCTGTGTGTAAGTGTCTGTAGTGTCTGTGTATCAGTGGCTGTAGTGTCTGTTTATCAGTGTCTGTAGTGTCTGTGTGTAAGTGTCTGTAGTGTCTGTGTTTCAGTGTCTGTAGTGTCTGTGTGTAAGTGTCTGTAGTGTCTGTGCGTAAGTGTTTGTAGTGTCTGTGTATCAGTGTCTGTGCGTCAGTGTCTGTGGTGTCTGTATTGTCTGTATTGTCTGTGATTCTCTGTATGAGGCTCGATGTCAGTAATAATTACAGTCTGTTGTTCATAGTGTGACATCATGTGAGCTTGTTTATGAAATAAAAGCACAGACAGACTGTTTGTAACTTCAGGTCGGATAGAAACCAGATGTGCAACCTTTGTATTATTTAAACTGCTCATCTCTGTTCACATTATGTTATTACAATCTCATGAACCAAAAGTTATTTGTAAATGAGTTATTCATTTTGATGAATACCCCTCCTTTGTTTAAGTAACATGTGTTGCACTGTGAGCTTTGTGCACGTTGTTATTATTGTATCTTCTGTTTGTGGTTTGTACCAGCTGATCATAGTCTGTCAAATACATGAAAAATTATCAAAAATGAAATTTAACTTTTGTGTGAAAATGTTTTTTCTGATCTGATGGATGGAAACATGCTAACAGCAACATATCGGCCTGTTTGAACCAATATGACAGAAACAAATAAAATGCTGTAATATCAGCTGCTCATTTAGTCAAACAGTCTCCATATAAGTCATGTGAACCAGCTGTTCACATGATGTTCAGACAACTATCACTGATCACTGTCATACTGAAGGAAACTTACACATGTGATGATTCTCAGGTAACTCTGATACAATATACAGTACTGTGCAAAAGTGTTATGTGCTAAAAGTAAAGTGAGGATGTTCACAAAAATAATGCTAGAAATTGTTTTTCTTTATCAATTAAATTCATACAAAGTTCAGTAAAGAGAAAAAAACCTTAATCAAATCAATATTTGACCAAGCTGTCCTCAGTTCACCTGCACACAGGTTTTCAAGATATTTAGTTGTTCCAAGCATTCTGGAGAATTTGCCACAGTTCTGTGGATTTAAACTGTCTTCATTCATTTTTCTTCTTGTCACTGAAAATAGTTCTTTATGTCTCTGGCTGGATGTTTGGGGTCGTTGTCCTGCTGCAGAATGAATTTGGAACTGTTCATTCTCTGATGGTGTTGCATTATGGATATGAATCTAAACATCTAAAGTGCCTAAAACTTTTACACAGTACTGTATATATATATATATATTTTTAAAAAAATCATAATTATAAAATTGTGTTCTCATAATCATGAGAATATTTCATAAAAATATTAATGAGAAAATTATGAGAAGATCTGTATCTCTGCTCATCTCACATCTCATAATTATGACATATAAAGTCATAATTATAAGGTGTACATCTTGTAATTATAAGATATTAAGTTATGATTATTATAAACGTCTGGTTTCACTTTTAGAGGCGTAATTTCACTCCAAAGTGTAAATAATAAAAAATTAATGGCAGAATTTCATTCTGGAGGTTTGATTTTCCGTCGTTTCCTGGTCCTGATGTGTGATTGGCTGAGACACCTGTCAATCAAACAAACACACCTGCGGATAATCGTGTCTTTAGGAGGCTCTGAGGTTCTTTATTGGAATAACGGTGAAGATTATTTTTCGTCCGTTTGGTGTCGTCATGTGTGTGTGAAGTGACTTCCTTCTCTGTCAGGTAATCAGCTTTAATCACCTGTAAACACTCACACATCCGCCCACCTGAGAGAGACACACGTTACTCTCTAATGACTCTTTATCGTAACGTTTCAAACCACATGAAGAAAAACCACACACACACACACACACACACACGCTGCAGCTCCTCAACCCTACCTGTCTCCAGGTGTGTTTTAATCTCTCTGTGGTCGCTGTGGTGTCACGTATCAAACGTCCCGCCTCACCTGATGCCGCGGGGCTTCCAGGAAGGAAGTGAGGGCGGCGCTGTCTCCTCCGACTGATGCGGTCAGGCTTCAAACGCACCTCCCGAACTTCTGAGGAGCAGAAGGTTGAAAGAGACGGATCAGAGGGGTGGGGAGGGGTATAAAAAACAAGCGCACCTGAAGGCAGCATCCAGCAGAGAGGAGCGTTAGAGACCTAACTCTCTGAGAGGCGAGGAAAGCAGAATTTATTCTGTAAAGAGATTTTAAAACAGCAGGAAGATCGTTTTTTTCCCTGAGAGGACGTTATTGAAGGATTTAAACTAATTCGTCTGATAATCAGATCGATTATTAAATTGAGAAACAGCTGAGCTAC
The DNA here is from genome assembly GCF_963924715.1 of Thunnus thynnus. Taxonomy (NCBI): domain Eukaryota; kingdom Metazoa; phylum Chordata; class Actinopteri; order Scombriformes; family Scombridae; genus Thunnus; species Thunnus thynnus. The sequence continues at coordinate 40,061,552 of NC_089518.1, forward strand.
TTGTTAAAAAAAATTAAAAAACAAGTTTAGAAAAAGAAAAAGTGACGCTTCCTGACATCAGAGCGAGAAGGAGGTAAAAGGAGGATCCAGACGGTACCAGTGATTGATTGATTGATTGATCGATTGGAGGATGATGATGACGATGATGATGATGATGCGGGCCATGCTGTGCGTGTCTCTGGTCTGCGGTTTGGCTCTGGACTCCAACACCATCAGATCCTCCAAAGAGACGCTGCAGAGCCACGAGCGGCCGGTAAGAGAAGAAACTGGAACTACTGGTCCCAGTTTGGATTGATCCTTTTTAATAAATAAATCAAATATATATATATATATATATATATATATATATATATATATATATATATATATATATATATATTTAACATCATATGTAATATGTAATATGTAATCAGCGCGTTTGTATGTTACAGTTCAATCAGTACATCAGACCTGTGATGGGAGATGAACCCAGCTGATCAATACAAATGTATTATTGGTTTATTATTGGAAACTTCACTCTATGTTGATTTGAAGTGTTCTGAGCTGCTGCATCAAGTCTATTTAATGAATTAAATCCCTTTAAGTAATAATAATAATAATAATAATAATAATAATAATTAGTAATTAAATAATAATAATAATTAGTCTCACTTTTCAAAAGTTCACATTTTAATTGACCAATTATACAATCATTAGATTTTATGATAATGTAATAAAAACAGATAATTTCAGTAATTTCAGTTAAAGTTAAAACTGAAATTAAAAAAAGTTAAATGAAAATAAAAACTACAGTAAAATCAGGAAAATTGTAGTTTATATAGTTTAATCATGACTTTACTGTTTTTTATGTTTTTTACATTTTCATAATGTTCAGAAACACAATAATGTGCGTATAAGAATATATATTAATTATATGCACACATCTGTTATATTCAACTTCAAATCTGATGTTTTATTTCTTGTGTGATGATTTTCTCACTTTCAACATTTTACTGTTTATTTACTGTTTGTGTGTTAATATTAATTTCAATAATAATAATTAACTGCTGTTGTGTCAGTTTTATATTTCTGTAATATTCCTGTTTGTGTTTACAGTAGTTTGTGTAGTACAGTAGTATAGTATTCTAGGTAGTATTGTTACTGGTAGTAAAATACTACATATAATATGATCTGTGTGTTTTAACGAGGAACTTTTACTTCATTAGTTTGGAGCTAAATATCAAATAGATTTTAATCATAAATATAAAAATATAAATTCACTTGTGGGGTCAGATGCCCCCTGGTGGTTCAGAGCAGAATAGCATCTTCAACCACCCTCATATGTGTCATTTATGTGTAAAAATGAATAAAGACATAACCGAGCTCCAAATGGATGTTTTATAAGCTGATCAGGTGAAGGTAGCAGGTAACTATATCTGTGACATGAAAAGTAAAATATTAGTATAAATAAAGTATAAAGTAGCTCAACAGTAAATGTCCACAGTCTTTGCTGTAAAAAACACAAACCAACTATCAGAACTGGGTTTGATTCAATGTAAAATGTTTAGCATTATAACTTTACGCTCACCTGTCCTTCAGGTGCGTCCCCATGGCGACCCGGTGGACCCGGCTGTACAACGACAGACGGAGGCGACGTTCAACGCCAACCGTCGACCGACATGTTCAACACCTGACTGTGACGCATCTGCAGTCAGTGACACGCAGGTATTTAAATAATCATATTCTTCCTCTTTCTAACAACAGAAACATAAATACAAAGACAAACATTATATCTACATTTAACATCTTAGTAGAAGAAGAAGAAGAAGACAGTCATGGTGGGAATTAGTTTGCTTTCATCTCAGTGTTTTCTGGGTTTTTTGATCTGATATCTGTGAGGCTCCAGTCTGAGGAAACAAACCCACCTGTTTGTTCAGACGAGCGTTTGGTTCAACATGTTTGTGACTGTTTGGCTCATTAGTTTTGTGTGTGTGTGTCAGAAGGGAGAGTGCAGTAACAGAGCTCGGAGGAGACAGTCCTCGCAGGACAGACAGGCGGACAGACAGGCGGACAGACAGCGAGACAGAGAGACAGACAGTCAGAGCGACACCGGCAGTTTCAACAGGACCAAAGGTGAGTCTGTCTCTGGATACTACGAGTCCCAGAATGCACTGCTGTAGCAAACATCCAATCAGAGAGTTTCTTCCAGTTTGTCTGTTTGTCCCACCGAGACGTTGATTCGTCAGTTTTGTGACATGACAGAGAAGCACTGATGCTGTTTGGAGGAAGAAATGAATAGTTCAAAGACTGATGTTGTAAACTTGCTCTTGATTTTTGGGATGTTTTATATTCACACCTACAAGTTCACAAACCAAAAACCAAACTTTAGTGTATTCAAAGCCACTTTTAAAGGAGGTTCCCAGTGTTTCCAGTGTGTCAAACCAGCAGTCAGGTTTCTGTAATCATTCCTCCTGTTCATACTGGATATTAAAAGATCCACAGTCCTCGTTTTAGGAAATAATGCATTTAAAAGTCTGTGTGAAGCTTCTATTCAGCTTCAGCAGTCTGAGTTAGTCATATCAAGTGGATATCTGACACATTTACAGTCTTTGTGTTTCCCTGTTGAGCTGCAGGTGGAAGTATAGTAACAAAAAGAGGAACTTTGGCACTAAAAAGACTGTAACGTTGAAAGATATCTAAACATAGCACAAACAGTAAGGAAATCAGTGTTTGGTAGATTATTTCTTTATTGTAACAATGCTTCTTGGCAATAAATCTTATACTGTTGGAAAGCCTGTTTATTTCCCTTTTTAAATGGCGCCTGGCACCTCCTCCTCATGCTGGTCACACACTGCTGTGGGACGGCATCTCATTCTTCAACCAGCATTTGTCACAAGTCAGCCAACATGGTTGTGTTGGTCACTCTGGCACGGACAGCACGCCCAAGCTGATCCCACAAGTGTTCAATGGGGTTGAGGTCAGGACTGCTGGCAGGCCGTTCCATCCTCTCCAACTCCCAAATTCTGGAGGTCGTCTCTGATAAATCCCACAAACCGACAAATGCTGGTTGAAGAATGGGATGCCATCCCACAGCAGAGTGTGACCAGGCTGGTGACCAGCATGAGGAGGAGGTGCCAGGCTGTTGTGGCTGTGTATGGTTCTTCCACACGTTACTGAGGCTCCTGTTTGTTAAATGAATCAATTGTTAAATTGCCAATATGTCTTCAAAACGTCAATCATCCAATTCACCAAACACCAAACAAGAGTCAATGGCAGAATAAGCTGTTTGGCATTGGCAGAGAAGATTTGCCAAATTTTCATGGGCGCAACCCACATACTCAGCTCTGCCGCTCATTCCACAAATGCATGTTCATACAAATGTGGCTCCATTTAAAAGGGAAATAAACAGGCTTTCCAACGGTATAAGATTTATTGCCAAGAAGCATCGTTACAACAAAGAAATAATCTACCAAACACTAATTTCCTCACTTTTTGTGCTAAGTTTACTTGATTTGACTCATTTGGACGCTGAAGCTTCATATTAGCTTCAGACGGAGGACTGTGGATTTTGTCCTCCATCACTTCCATTGTACGGTCATTATGAAGGGATCTTCTAATGGTCAGTATGAACAGGAGGAATGATTACAGCAAGAAAAACATCTTTAATGTTCATTTAGGCTCCTGACTGTTGGTTTAATGACACATTTGATAAATTGTGAACCGTCCTTAATCCAGTTTTCTCTGTATCTTTGTTGTAAATTCAATTTTATCATTGAACTAAATAAATAAATAAAGTCTGTCTCGTGTCCTGCAGCTCCAGAGATGTCCAGCTGCGTCCGGTCCGGCGACTGTGCGGCCGGTCTGTGCTGCGTCCGTTACCTGACCGGTAAACGCTGCCAGCGGATCCCAGAGGAGGGCGAGGCCTGTCTGCTCAGAGGCTCCAAGATGAGGAGGAACCTGGGACGCTGCGACTGTGGCGAGGGGCTGACCTGCACCGCCGCGAGCCGGGCGGAGCTCAGCAAAGCCAAAGGCCAGGGGGTGTGTCTCCCGAACCAGGAGCAGGGGAGAACAAGGCATTCTGGGAAGACGAGGAGGACGGCAGAGAGCAGCTGCTGACACATTTATTATAAACTTTGTAGCATTTGTACACTTTAATTTAAACCTTATTTACGTCTGTAGCAACGTGATTTAGATGTTTGAAACTCGTGCAGCACTGGAAGAAGAAGTGCAGTAAAAATACTGCATGAAAAATCCTACTACAGTAAAAGTACATAAGTATTATGAGCTTGATGTAGTTAAAGTATTGCAGTAAAAGTACATAAGTATTATGAGCTTGATGTAGTTAAAGTATTGCAGTAAAAGTACATAAGTATTATGAGCTTGATGTAGTTAAAGTATTGCAGTAAAAGTACATAAGTATTATGAGCTTGATGTAGTTAAAGTATTGCAGTAAAAGTACATAAGTATTATGAGCTTGATGTAGTTAAAGTATTGCAGTAAAAGTAGTAGTTTGGTCCCTCTGACTGATATATTATTATATATGACATCATTAGAAATATTGGATCATTTGAACATTTATTGAAATGAAAGCATGTGAGAAGTTTAGAGGGAAAAATCACTATTTGGTGGAGCTGTTAACAACTCATAGACATGTGAAATGTGACCCCGACTACACACTGCTTTTTGTAAGACGTCAAAAGCCAAAAAGGTTGGAAACCACTGGTTTCATCTTTAACAATGTGTTGTATTTTAAAAGCTTGTTATCACCTCTGGCGGCCATGTTGGACATCTGGGACCTATTAGCTAGTTAGCATAGCATCTGCTCAGCTGACTCACCGACTGTCATCACATGTGAAGCTGCTGAAACCAGTTTGTGTTCAAACTGGAAACGTCACAAAATGAAGTTTATTCAAACCAGACAGGAATAATAATAATAAATATGGTGATTTTAGAGTGAGCAGCGTTCAGCAGCTGGAACCAACGAAGAAGAAGAACAGAGCCAGCTGTTTGATCTTCATTTCACTGACAGAAACTCTCCTGATGATGATGTCATCGTCCTACAGCTTCACTTCCTGTCTGATCAATCACATTTTGTGATTTTGGCAGATGGATAAGAAAAGAGAATTTTTGAGATTTTTGCATTAAAAAATTAGTTAAACAATTAATCACTAATGAAAATGGTTGTGAATCAATTAATGATGTCAGCTGTGGAGGAGATCAATAACATACTGTAGTATATATACTGTACTTCATACTGTAGTATATATACTTTATACTGTACTTTATACTGTAGTATATACTGTACTTTATACTGTAGTATATATACTTTATACTGTACTTTATACTGTAGTATATATACTTTATACTGTACTTTATACTGTAGTATATACTGTACTTTATACTGTAGTATATATACTTTATACTGTACTTTATACTGTAGTATATATACTTTATACTGTAGTATATACTGTACTTTATACTGTAGTATATATACTTTATACTGTAGTATATATACTTTATACTGTAGTATATACTGTACTTTATACTGTAGTATATATACTTTATACTGTAGTATATATACTGTATACTGTAGTATATACTGTACTTTATACTGTAGTATATACTGTACTTTATACTGTAGTATATATACTTTATACTGTAGTATATACTGTACTGTATACTGTAGTATATACTGTACTTTATACTGTAGTATATATACTTTATACTGTAGTATATACTGTACTTTATACTGTAGTATATACTGTACTTTATACTGTAGTATATATACTTTATACTGTAGTATATACTGTACTTTATACTGTAGTATATATACTTTATACTGTAGTATATATACTGTATACTGTAGTATATACTGTACTTTATACTGTAGTATATATACTTTATACTGTAGTATATACTGTAATTTATACTGTAGTATATACTGTACTTTATACTGTAGTATATATACTTTATACTGTAGTATATACTGTACTTTATACTGTAGTATATATACTTTATACTGTAGTATATACTGTACTTTATACTGTAGTATATACTGTACTTCATACTGTAGTATATATACTTTATACTGTAGTATATACTGTACTTTATACTGTAGTATATATACTTTATACTGTAGTATATATACTTTATACTGTAGTATATACTGTACTTTATACTGTAGTATATACTGTACTTTATACTGTAGTATATATACTTTATACTGTAGTATATACTGTACTTTATACTGTAGTATATACTGTATACTGTCTGGTATTAGTACGTATGATGGATTTGGGACACACCCGGAGTCACATGAGAGTGGTGCCCAATCTGAGGTCCGGGGCCCTCTCAGTGTCCATGAAAGAGTCCTTCAGGGTCCTCAGTTAAATGTTAAATGTTTTTATTGAATTCAATAAAAGTTCGTATTGATCATTAACGTGTTGCTCTGACGTCTTTCTGCTGATGTTTATCAGACACATTAAAGTAAAAATTCTTCACTTTGACTCACAAAACTGATCAAACTAGTTTGAGACTGAATATCATTGATCAGGATCAATAATACCTGACTGAAGCAGCAGATTTATATATACTATATACATATAATATTTATATTTAAACATTTGATAAGGTGTTACACATCTTTTTATTTATATTTATCAAACAAATAAGATTACATCTGCATTGATCAATCACTCTGATCATCTTCATTGATCTGCACTTATCTGTGGAACAGAGTGATCTGATCTCTCAGCTGCACAATTTAGTTTCATTTCATCCACATTTACATATTTATACATCAGAGCTGCAACGATCAGTTTGATAAATGATCAATCGGAGTCATTTTTCAAACATTTTACAGTTTCAGGATCTCAAATGTGAGAATTTGCTGTTTTATGTTGTTGAGCCTGTAAACTGAATATTTCTAACGTTACACTGAGTTTTAGTCAACTGTGATCAATTTCTGTTGTTTTACAAACCAAACGATTAATCAATGTTGAAAATGATCAAACATTATAAATATATTATAATTATACATGTTGTGTTTATATTTCATTCCTCTAAAAACACCTCGACAGTCACGTCGTTAATGAAAGAAATGAAACTATTATAGTAGCTGAATGATTGTTTAACCCTTTATGTTCAGATTTGACCTCTGAACAAATGTTGAAATGACCCAGAATATTAAAAATATATTTCTCTCTCTGCTCGTGGTTAGTTGAGTTAGTTTAGTCATCAGTTAGCAGCCAGAATCTGAGTTTCCTGACTTATAGATGATCTTGTGTTCAGGTACGGTGGGATTTGGTTCGTTTAGGGACCAGATGTGTGATCACGTCTGACTTTCTTGAGTTAAATCTGTTCGTTTAGGTTTGATTTGCTCTCTCAGACACAAACACAAACAGGATGAAGTCAACAAATACAAATAGTTCTTCTAAACTACCAAAGTTTATCTTGACTCAATATATATATATCAATATAACTGATATATATATATGTATATATGTATATATAGATCCCAGTATTTGTATTTGTATTTGTTGAGGCAGCAAAATTATTTGTATTTGTATTCGAATAAAAGTGGAAAGAGGCTTAAAAATCCTGTTTTTGTTTTTATTACACTTTTAATTTTACAATCAGTGTTCATGAATAAACTACACACACACAGCGGGTCTCTAACTGGAGTCTCAGATCAGAGACGATATTCTTATAAAACTATTTGTGCTTTGCTGAATGATGTATTTGTATTTAATAAATACTTATAAACTGCTGCATTCATCTGGTGGATTTAATGTTCTTTGATGTTTTCAACTGTAAATTACATTTGAAGTTATTGATCAGCGTCGTTCTCATTGATCTTATTATTGAGGACGGAGTTCAGCTCTGGTTTGCAGTGTTTCTGTTTTAACGTGTTTTAAAGACACACAGCGAGTTTCCATCATGTGTGTTTTCTTCATACTACAAAGAAGAAGAGTTTTAACCCTCAAACAAAGCATGCTGGGAAATCTGATCACGTTTCTTAATTTAACGATTGAAGCTCAGAAAGACTCAAATATAAGTTCTGAAATAATATTGAAATAAAAACTAGATATTAGTTGATGTTTTACTGTGTAGATTCTTCATATTTAATCAAATTTTAAAATGTTGCATCGTCACGTTCAGCTGAAATATGACAGAATGAGATTATGAACAAATGAAGCTTCATTAAAGACTAAACGTCTGTTTGTTAACGGATACGATCAGAATATGAAAGAGTTAAAAGCTTTTTAAACAAACATTCTCTGGTTTTAATGACCTTCTATAATAATCTGATGATCTTTGGGTTTTGGACATTTATCACAATTTGATATTTTACCAGCATGAATAATCCTTTAATGAGAGATTAATTAGTAGCTTTGATCCGTCGTCCTGTTTAACTCGACTGTTATAAACACTTTATTAATCTATTACAATCTAACACAACAGCTGCTGTAAACTCTGCTTTTATGAAGCTTCTATGTTTTTAGTTGACATTGATTCTACTTGATGTTTATTGAGGTCGGAGCTGCTGGTTTCCTGCTGAACTGCGTCGTATTGACAAGTGTTCCTAATATTTTGTCCCTCATGTGAATGTTAATGAACTTTTAATTTTAACTAAGTAGAATTATCACCTGACAATGTCAACAAAAACTGAAAATATATAAACTTCATAAAAGTAGAAACAGCTGTTGTATTGATCACACACGTTCCTAATAAAATGATCGCTGACTGTATTGATCTCAGAACAAAGACTGTAAATGTGTCAGACGTCCACTGATGGGACGAACTGAAGAGAAGCTTCACAGACTTAAATCCATTTTTGCAATAATTGACTCCATCACTTCCATTAAAGCTCATTTGAAGGATCTTTTAATGTCCAGTATGAACTGGAGGAATGATTACAGACACCTGACTGGTTTAACACACTGGAAACACTGAACTGGTCCTTTATGCTCCATTTCACCCAGTCTGCCTGTTCATCAGGTCAGTTTCATAAACTTCTTTTGACCCACACGAGCGTCGACGCAATTAAAATGTTTTCAGTTAAATGATCCAACATGAAGCTCTGAGTGTTTAACTCTTCAAAGCTGCTTCAGCATCACTGGGAACCAGAATAAACCAGTTCATCCTGCAGCACCATGTTTGAGACATTTTAATATCACAGGATGGAATTTAATACACTTCACAAAGTAAGATATCAAATCAATAAAGCCTAGTGTCATCATCACTTCCTGGCAGTATACATCAATCATGACCTGTTATATAACTGATGACATCATCACCTGATAATCAGCAGAACTATTGATTAAAACTGATGAAAGTTCAGGTCTGAATCTTCAACAGTAGCAGCTTAGAAATAGATTGAAGACCTTTTAAAACCTTCTGAAGCCTTTTTAGAGGAAACTTCAACAACAACAACAACACACACGTTTCAATTGTCAAGGCAACGTCTCAGTTTTATTCTCTTATTCATTTGACTTTAACAAAAAAACCGTCAGGACTTTGTGGAAAAAAGTTAATGCAAAAGAAACTTTAAAGGCAAAGTCACAAATGCAGCAACATAATTTCAACGGAATAAAAAAAAAGGTTGGGGAGGGGGGGGCGGGGGAACTGACTCTCCATCAATAGGAATGTTGAATGGCGGAGGTGGGCGGGGCTGGAGGCTAAGGGGTGTGGCTACAGGGCGAGCAGAGGGAGTAAGTGCTGGAGCTCAGAGCTGCCCGCAGTCAGCGATGGCGATCTTCTTTGATGTTTTGCCGCTTTGGCTGCCGAAGGACTCCATCTTCTTCACCACGTCCATCCCCTCGACCACGGAGCCGAAAACCACGTGTTTCCCATCCAGCCTGCGGACGCCAGTCAGTCAGTCAGTCAGTCACATGACATACACACAATATATACACAGATATACAAGGAAACGAGAGGATGCAACAGACAGAACAAGTGTCGTGTTTTGTCTCAGCCTGTAAACTTTGATTTGAAGAGGTTGAGCTGCAATAATTAACTCAATTAACTGTTAACTATTGATAATTGATCATTGAGTCTTTAACGATGTAAAAGTCAAAAGTCTGATTCCAGATTCTTGAACGTGAATATTTTCTGGTTTCTTCATCTTTGAGCCACATTTGACCATTTTGACTTTATGGACCAAACTACTAATCAATTGATTAACTATTAATCAATTTATTGAGAAAACAGATGAATGAAGATTAGTTGCAGGCTGATAGAAAGGCTGCAACGGTCACCTTTGATTTAAAGAGAAAAGAGGCGGAAACACTGAAGAGTCACGTGTGTGGATGAAGCTTTGTTGTGCGCCTGTAAGACGACACTGAGGGATCAGGCTGCCCTGCGTGTGTGTGCGCGTGCGTGGTGTTTCTCACCATGATGTTTGCGCTGTGCAGATGAAGAACTGGGATCCGTTGGTGTTTGGTCCAGCGTTGGCCATGGACAGGATGCCAGCGTGGGTGTGCTTCAGGGTGAAGTTCTCATCAGCAAACTTGTTGCCGTAGATGGACTTTCCACCGGTTCCGTTGTGGTTGGTGAAGTCACCGCCCTGCATGTCCAACACACACATTAACACTTCCAACCTTCCAACTGTTGGTTTAAATAACTGCTGCTGTCTGAACATCTCAGCCTCTCATATGGAGGATGTGAAGACGCCACATTTGGCTGCAGGAAACTGATCCTGCTTTCACAACCAAATGATTCAATTACAAATCAGCTAATTAATTTATAGTGAGAACTGCTGTTGGTTTCCAGTCTAATGAAGCCTCACCTGACACATGAAGCCAGGGATGATGCGGTGGAAGGTGCAGCCCTTGTAGCCGAAGCCCTTGTCGCCGGTGCAGAGGGCGCGGAAGTTCTCCGCAGTCTTGGGCACCACGTCGGCACGGAGCTGTGGAAACAAATTACAAAACACACCCAAAGTCACCCAACAGCAAACAGAGTGAAGTCAATGTCTCCTTTCCAGGAAGTAGTGAAGAGGGATTTTTGAAGAGAAGGTAAGTTTTGCAACCAGTCAGTGAATCATCTGGCTTGTTGCCATCCAGGACTGGAGCCAAAAAACCAGAGCAGGTTTATCAGATAATGTGCACTTTGTGCTGTGCAGCAGCTATGTCGACACAGGATCAGCACACAGCTCTGGCTGCTTATAGCCTCTCAGTAAAGAGGTCAATAGAGCCTCTCTGCAGAAATAAAGCCCAGATTACTGTAACAGCATCCTGCAACACTGGAAATCAGAGTGCAATCATCTCCACAGACGTACGTCAAAAACAGCTTCCAAACATAAAATACTGCTCGATACGCTGGACAAGAAATTAGTGCAACATTTAAGTCGAACAGCACCAGATGTAGGCTGCAGGCATTTCAACCCATGAATCACTCATTCTGTGGTTCATGTCTGCTGATGCCATCATGTCATGGTGAAAGCAGTACAGCATTGCACCATAGCAGAATATCTGCATGGCCTGCAAGCATGTGCAAGGCGGGAGGCGGGGCGGAGGAGGGGGGGGGGGAGGGGGGAGTAGGAAGGGGGGGCCGCAGCGGACGGGCTGCATGAGCTGCGGCTGATCCCAGAACAGCAGCTGTACAGGTTTCCACCTGCTCAGCAGTAACACAAACCAGGGAGCTCTAATTACCTGTAACATCACATTTAAAAACTAACAAGCTGGCTGGCGTCTCTGTGAGGGACCGCGGACCGCAGCTGTGCAACGACTAACCGGGAGGTGTTCGCACGATCACCGGGAACGCCCTTAACGGGGTACAGCGACGAGCACAAAATGGCGTTAGGTAGCATGCTAGCAGCCTTTAGCCCACAGTTGGCCGCCGGATATAACGTTAACCTCCGTGAAAATGGCGCCATAATGACGGTACCGTCTATCATTATGCTTATTCATCTTGGACAGTTTGGCACTAAAGGTACCGCGGTTGCTTCGGCCATGTCAGTACATCCGCATTTTTGAATCACGCAGACAGCGCCGCCCCCCCTCCCCCTCCCCCCACCCCAACCCCCCCCCCCCCCCCCACCGCACCGCGGAACATTCCAGAACCTCCTCCGCCCGTTAACACGGGAACCGGCGCCGCTAGCCGGCAGCTACATGCTAAACGCCGCGTGCAGGACAGTGATTTTTGAACGGACAGTTGCCAGAATCCTTTAACGGACACGTAAATAATGTGACAGTTATTGAAAATTACCCGCAGGAAGAAATGACTCAGCCAGCGGCGGAGGTTTCCCGGGCTCGCGTGAGGGCAGCGAAACAAAGAACCGCGCGAACTGCGCACGAGCCGCTCTGCGCTCTCACGCGCTCAGTTAGCATCGATGCTAGCTGCTCAAACATGGGCCGCGGGCCTCCAACAGGCCGCAGCGTGATGAAGCTAACGTTAGCTGCCATTCAGCCAAAAGCTGTCCGGTGACTATCAACTAATTAATCCCCGTCTGCACCGGAACATTTCGGCCGGTTACACTAGATTTAACGGAGATATCTAACATCAACGTCACACGGCAGATAGATAAGCATTAACATTAGCTGCAGTAAAAACAGAATTACTGTCCTCAACTACAGCCGGACACGGTTCAATCAGCATTAACGTTCACTGCGGAACGCTCCGGTGTCCGGTCCAGTTAGCTGAAGCCAGAAGCACGTGCGCATGCTCCTTCGGGCCAGTGGTGCTCGTGACAGCTCGTGTGATGCTACATGTTCACTACAGGAAGCAGCTCTCTGTTCACTCATCCCGCAGTAACACTAACATTCCCCCGCACAGGACACCGCACAGCCCGCAGTGACAGTAACCTTCCCCTGCATAGCCCGCAGTAACAGTAACTTAACCTTCCCCCGCACAGGACACACCAGCCGCCCGCAGGCTAACAGACAAAACTGCCGTCGGCTACAGGTCACAACGGGTCCTTTACCTCCATCACAACGCGTCCGATCGAACTGCCGTCAGCAGTGACATCGAAGAAGACTTTGGGGTTGGCCATGTTGGGACTGAGCTGGACACGACGGATCTCAAAGAACCGAAAAAGATGGCGGAGCGGGGATCCAGTTTATATAAGACGCCGGTGGGCGATGCTAAAATACAGCCAGCCAATTGGAAATGCTGGCATATTTTATTGACGCATGTTTCAGCCAATCAGCAGCCGGGACAGCCGCCTCTCCCTTTTTACTGGTTTCTAAATGGACAGACTCATTTCACGGTGTGTTTGATTCGGAGACCCGAGCGGGGCGGTTAAGCGGTTGTTGAATGTTGTCAGAATTTCTCACACGGCGCGAGCCATGTAACACCGCCCCATTTGGGTGTTCCGGTCGCAAAAACTTGAAATCGCGTGTCCCGGAGCAGCGCGCGCCACGGATCATTGACAGCTCGGGCGTCCAATGCGCGCAGCGCGCTCTGTGCGTCAACGTGAAGTCCCGCAGTCAGAGCGCGGTCACGCTGTCAGGGGAAGATGCGTGTGCTCGGTCCCGCAGTCAGGGCGCGGCCCCGCGGTCAGGGCGCGGTCCGCTGTTCTGCGCATCAAAGAACAAAGTTTGTGTTTTAACATCAATTACAGACGAAAATACACTTTACCGCCGTTTACTGGCAGAATATGGTCAACAAGTCTTTGACATAGTTTATTTGATCCTTTTAACGTTTGGAAAGTGTCTTTGAGTACCTTGAAAACCGCTCTACTAATAAAAATTATTATTATTATTATTATTATTATTATTATTATTATTATTATCAGACTGAGATAAGCCAAACGGAAAATTTAAAGATTTTGTCTGCAGGGAAAAACATGAATGTTTCCTATAGATGTAACTGTGTGTATTGATGATTGTGGTGGTTGTATGTAAGAACCAATAACCACTGTGTTTAAAGACCCCCTCCAGACATATTTTAAGACATATAAAAATACTCTGCTTTGAATAATAAATTGTGTCTGATGTATTTTTTCCATAAAAAAGGACAATTACCTAGTTGAAAATTCTTAAGATTACATCTCAGTCTTCTCCCTCACTAAAAATCCCAAATCTGCAGGTTTTCCTGCTGGACCCAAGATGTCTCCTACATAGATACAGTTGATAAAAACATTATTGTGGCAGGTGCACAAGTTTGGGCACCATAAAGCTTCATTTATACTCCAGAGCGGACGCGCACACAGACAGCTGTGGACACCATGGACGGATAGTTGATGTGTTTATACTACTTTCTGGGGTCCGCGTGGAGGACGCGTTCCACACATGCGCAGTATATCGCCGTCTGCAGGAACACAGCGTTGTGACTGCGCGGACACAACAAATTGCAGGTACGCGGATGTCCATACAGAGCCAACGCACACACCATCTGATGACGAAATTTACGTCAAGCAGACCCTCGCGGACAAGGAAACTATAATTTCACCATAAAAGTTCTGAAGTCTCAGATTCTTTTGACAAGGTCTCAGACCTTCATCAGCTCGTTAGGCCTGAAGCCTTAACAGTTGTCATTAGGAAATGTCAGCTGGTTCCAGTTTCAGAGATTTACAAATCCTCTGACTGTTGCAACCGTGAGTTCCTCTAAGCAGCTGTGTAAGACTCTGAAAATGAAAGTTACTGATGCCCACAATGCAGGGAGGCTACAAGAAGACAACAGTGTTGTCAGCCTGCAGTTTCCACAGTGTGAAATGTAATCAAGAGGTCAAGATGAGAAGACCAAGAAAACTCTGGCAGAGAGCTGCTCATATGCTGGTTTTTATTTATCAGACTGAGTGGTGGAGCAGCGACACGCTAACACGACCTTCATGGAAGAGTCAGTAGAGGACTGAGGCTCTTTTCAACTAAAAAACACCAAAATATGTTATTTGTCAAGGGGAGGCTGCTTTGATCAGCTTGTTTATCCCCCTTTGTCCTCCATTGTGATGCCCCCCCCCCCAACAAACAGAATAAGAAAGCAGCTATGATGCTGTGATCATAAAACTAGTAGTTCTCTGTGAACCTGAGTGTCTTCAGTTGAGTTTTTTATCCAAATGTTCATCCAGATATTTGTAAGAACAGACAATCTCCACCTCTTCACCATCTTTTCTTCCTCAAATCAATAATGAGCTCCTTTGTTTTACTGATATTTAGCTTTAAATAATTACCTTTGCATCATTTAATAAAGAAGTTGACCTCCTCTCTGTACGCAAAATCATTTCCTTTTGATATCAGGCCGACCAAGCCATGATGACAATGACCTACAATCAGCTGTGTGGTGAAATAAATGGAGATTAAATTATTCTTGTCTCAGTTACTTCACTATAAAGTTAATTCTAATTGAATACTGGACCACGACTGGCTCCAAACTGGTTTTGATGTCAGAAATCCTGCTTGTAGTTCTGCCTCTTAAAATCTGATTTTCAGTGGGCTCAGAGAAACTTTCCTCCTTCAGCAGATGAATGAAAACAAACTGCAGAGAGAAGAAGAAGAAACATCCAGCTGAAGGAAGAAGAAACATGGTTTTGAGTGGAGGGAGACTTTAAGTAACCAGTTCAACCAGTTGCTCCTCTGGACAGACGGCAGCAGATGGATTCAGCTGTGTGACAACATTAACTGCAGGAACAGATTTAGCATAGCATAACACTGCCGGCTGCAGCAGGGTTATAATTTATTACCATACCTTGCTAGTTGCTACCACGCAAACATCATCTAACAGGGCAAAAAACAGTGGACCAGACTACTGAGATCAGTTAAAGCTAGCATAGCATTGGTCAAGCTATGCTAAGCTAAATTCCCATCACAATTCCCTGAAATCCAAGCTGACGTTATCTTTGTTTTCCTTTTAATACCCAACCTTACATTTCTGCTTTTACTCTTTATTTTATAGATTTTTATCCTCTCTCTGTTTCCTTGTTACAACTTCATAAGAGTTATGATAATGTTTCCTCAGTTCCTGTTTGTATTGAGTCCTTTATTTAGAACATTTATTGTTTGTGTGTTGAATGGGGGGGGGGGGGGTCTAGGTTTTTTCAACCCTGCTGACGTTTGCTCATTGTACTTAAACGGCCGTCTGTTCTGTAGCTTTGGTTGCTAAGGTGGTTGCTAGGTGGTTGCTAGGTGGTTGCTAAGGTGGTTGCTAAGGTGTTTCCATGTGTTGTTCAGCTCCAACATGTACGGATGGATTTGAGAAGTTGACATTTGGAGTAAAGAAGGAGAAAAAGAAGTGAAATCCTGCTACTATAGTTTGTTTACGTAGCCTCCGGAGCCGGAGGAAGCTTCCTGAAGCTGACCAATCAGAACAGAGTGGGCTCATCAGGAGGCGGGGCCTTAAAGAGACAGGAGCTAAAACGGCCTGTTTCAGACACAGGCTGAACTGAGGGGCTGCATAAAGGACCAGTAGAAGATCAATAAGGAGTTTTTAACTGGAAATCATGCAAAGATATTCCAGTAGAGCCCCAGAATATAAATATAGAGCTGGAAATGTGCAGAATGTGTGTCCTTTAAAAAGCAGTGTTTCAGCTGTAAAGCTAACATAAATATACATTCAAACTCGCTTCCTCTTAAGGTGAAATGAGTCCAACGCACTTTAATGTCCTCACTGTAATGTATAAATCATACACCATGCTGCTGCTTTTTTCATATATATGTTTATTCATTTTTATTGAAGCACAAAGTGTTTGTCACCTCAAGCTAGCTGGAGCTCAATGTTAGCTAACAGAGCAAGAAGCTAACAGCAATCCATCAGCTAGCTTGTTAAATCAGGAACTAAACTGTGTCTGTTGTTAACGTCATTGTTAAATTGGTATAAAAATGACTTATTAACCAGCAGCTTTGTTGAATGAATAATGTTTATGTGAGTTTTATCTGCTGTCAGATTAAAAGACCAGTTCCCAGTGTTCCCAGTGTGTTAAACCAGCAGTCAGGTGTCTGTAATCATTCCTCCTGTTCATACTGGATATTAAAAGATCCTTCAAATGTGTTTTCAATGGAAGTGATGGAGGCCAAAATCCACAGTGTGTCCACACAGTCATTTAAAAGTCTGTGTGAAGCTTCTATTCAGCTTCATCAGTCTGAGTTAGTCATATCAAGTGGATATCTGACACATTTACAGTCTTTTTAGCATCAAATTCCCTCTTGGTGTTTCCTTTGGCACTAAAAAGACTGTAACATTGAAAGATATCTACTTGATTTAACTCATTTGGACGCTGAAGCTTCATATTAGCTTCAGATCAACTTTTGTGGATTTTGTCCTCCATCACTTCCATTGTAAGGTCATTATGAAGAGATCTTCTAATGGTCAGTATGAACAGGAGGAATGATTACAGCAAGAAAAACAGCTTTAATGTTCATTTGATGACTGACTGTTGGTTTAAGACACACTTGATGAATTGTGAACTGACTCTCCTGCTCACAGAACCTCAGAGTTTAATATGAAAACTAACTTTGAGTTTAACGTGTCTCACATTGAACTTAGTATTAAAGAATCCTGAATGAATTCAGAAGATGCCACTGAGCCTGCAGGTTTTATTTTTACCTTTTACCCGTGACGGTGGAGGCACTGATCTCGTGGTTTCCAGGTGGAAGCTGACAGAGAGGCTGTGGGGCCGGCGGGGGTCTGTCATCGATCGGTAACCTTTAATGACCTTTGATGACCTCTGGTTGATGCTCACAGAGAGGAGGCGGGTCACGCTGGCTTTATGAAGGGCAACTGCCATTCAGCCTCAACCCCCCCCCCCTCCCTCCCCCCCCGGAGAGGAAATACAGTTAGTTTGTGAGGATGTCAGCTGTGGTGATTGAACACTGGACAGCTGGAACAGTCTATTAACGGGTCGCTTCATCCCCCCCAACATATGTACAGTATGTGTCTGTTCCCACCTTCAGTCTCAGCTTAAACGCCAATAATTAACTGATCCTACTGACGAGTGTTGCGTGTACTCAAACATGTGATTTGATGACAAGAAGAAAAATATAGAAAATTACCAGAATGATCCTTTAACACCTGCAGGATTTATGACATCACAACTAGTTTGGAGCCAATCAGGGTTCAGTATGTAACGGTGTGATGTGGAAACTTGAAGCCTCCAGTGAACAAACATCTGCAGCAGAGAGGATGTATTATATACATACATCTTCGTTATATATATTTTTTATACATATATCTTAAAACATATGTGTGGAGATCTTTAACTTCACAAGAAACTTTGCTACATGTAAAATGGTAAAAGTCAAGTTTAGACTTATTGTTTTGGTGAGTTGTATTATTGCATCGCAGCATGTAACATATGGAATATAATAATATTACCCTCTTACATTACTAATGTACAGTAAAGTATATCAGCAGCAGATTCAATATCATGTTAGAGTTGTTTTGTCATTTATTATATATTTTTTGGTTTTTATGTAAAAAATTATCTTAATAAATGGCTGATTTGATTTTTTTTTAAACTTATCAACATGAAGCATCTTTTCTTGCACTTCTGCTGTTTTGATGCTTCATATAAAGTTTATATTATTTCATATTTTATGTTTCTGAACGTTTCTCTACAGCTTCTACATGTGACCTTTATTTAAAGCAGCACAGTCTCTCCTCTGTGTGTCTTTCCAGTGTGTGTTTATTAAATTACAAAGGTTATTATTATTGTTATTAGCATCATTACTGAATCATACAGCATGATCATGTACAGTTTATTTTTTCCAGAAGCCACCAGACTCACTGGGACATGGAGACTTTGACACCACAACTGTCTGGACTCTAGTCACTTTACAACATACAGAATAATGACGAGCATGATGAGGATGATGAAGATGAAACCTCAGTAATTATTACATATACAAGCTGCTGTTGATGGAGCGCTTTACGCTGTGAATTCAGGGCAACGGTTTGAGGTAATTTTTGTGTCACATCTTTTTTTTTTCTCCCGGCAAACACGTTGTCTCAAACAGTTGCCCTAAAGTCGGACAGCGTCCTCGGCTGCAGGAGGAAAGAGACCCACAAAACTCCTGGAAAAAAACTTCCACTCAGAGTCTCAAACAGTTCTTGTTGAGCTAAAAGTTGCCCTGTGAGTCGAGTAGCTTTGGCCCCTTTTACATTTATCAAATGTCTCTTATCAAGTTTTATTTAAACACACTTTCAGTTACATTTAGCCACATGTACGTACAGACGGGTGACAGGAAACCCAACGTGCAGTTTGTTAGTGTTTGTTCTGCTCTGAATCAGTGAACATTCTCTCCTCTCATTGGTCAGAAGGGTTTGAGGCGGGAGCCAGAACATAAACACAGGAAGAAGACCTCACCCCTACGCTGCCTCTGATTGGTTCTCACCCTGATGTTCTTACTCAAGCCTAAACTTAACTGAGGCAACGAGCCAATCAGAAGCAGAGAAAGATACGGCGGCTCCGACCTGCCAAAAACATCAAGAAGACGACGTACTCGGTTGTTCATCCAGTCGAGTGTTCAAATCACATTTTTCTACCATTCAGAGGTGAATCAGAGTGCGATGTTGCCATAGTAACACTTTATTTCACAGGTCGCTTCATTTTAGACTCATTTCCTGAGTAATTTGCAGGTATTTAACGACACATTTATAGAACATATTTACAGAGACGTTGCTGCAATTTGGCACAAATTGTAAGAAAAAAATGGAAAAAAGTGTGAAGTTGATTTAGTTGGTAAATTATTATTTTGCAAAAAATATTTTCAGTGTGTAGTTTTGTGTATCAAACGATATATTAGCATATTAGCATATATTAGGTTTTTTCAATAAAAGTAGCTGCAGTGTAACTGTTAGTTCTCAGGACATTTCTCTCAAAGTGTTTTGTGAAATGTGCTCGTTATAGAGTTTTTAAGAAACAACCTCATATATTAATATATCATTTGACACACAAAACTACACTGAAAACTGAGTATTTGTTAAAGAATTGTTAAGAATCAGATTCATTAAGATTTTCTGTAAATTAACAACTACATATGAATCCAAATATAATGAGTGAACATTTACCTACTAAACCAACTTCACTTTTTTTCTTATAATCTGAACCAAACTGCACCGTCTCTGTAAAACGTCCTAAAATTCACTGTAAAATACCTGAAAATTACTCAGGAAATTAGTATAAAATTAACGGACCTGTAAAATAAAGCGTTTCACGCCATAGTTGTGGATTTCACGGAAAAGTGACCCAGAAATCACAAGTGAACTGAATGAATCTGCAGACTTTATTTCACATGTCGCTTCATTTTAGACTCATTTCCTGAGTAATTTGCAGGTATTTAACGACACATTTATAGAACATATTTACAGAGACGTTGCTGCAATTTGGCACAAATTAGAAGAAAAAAAATGGAAAAAAGTGTGAAGTTGATTTAGTTGGTAAATTATTTTGCAAAAAATATTTTCAGTGTGTAGTTTTGTGTATCAAATGATATATTAGCATATTAGCATATATTAGGTTTTTTCAATAAAAGTAGCTGCAGTGTAACTGTTAGTTCTCAGGACATTTCTCTCAAAGTGTTTTGTGAAATGTGCTCGTTATAGAGTTTTTAAGAAACAACCTCATATATTAATATATCATTTGACACACAAAACTACACTGAAAACTGAGTATTTTCTGTCAGTTAAAGAATTGTTAAGAATCAGATTTATTAAGATTTTCTGTAAATTAACAACTACATATGAATCCAAATATAATGAGTGAACATTTACCTACTAAACCAACTTCACTTTTTTTCTTATAATCTGAACCAAACTGCACCAACGTGTCTGTAAAACGTCCTAAAATTCACTGTAAAATACCTGAAAATTACTCAGGAAATTAGTATAAAATTAACGGACCCGTAAAATAAAGCGTTTCACGCCATAGTTGTGGATTTCACTGAACAGTGACCCAGAAATCACAAGTGAACTGAATGAATCTGCAGATTCGAGTTTTAAGTCTGTGATTGGATGTTGCACCTTAACTTCTACCTCCACGGTTTCATGTTCGCAGTCTTTCAACTTTTTACTCAAGAACCAGATATTTTCTAACACAGTTGTTAATATTTTGTTGTGATGAGTCACTGACTGGTTTTTTACTGCAGGAACCAGCAGCATCACCACAAACCAACCACTCCAGAACTGGTTTGTGACCAGACTGAGACCTCTTCCTCTAAAGTCCCTGACTGACTGAGTGATGAAGTGACACCATTAACTCAGCCGGGTGTTGCCACTTCCTGTATCCATTGTTTTTAAATAAACAGCCCTCGGCCATAAAGGTTTTGACCTCGTCTTGTTGTACGATTACGGTGTTCAGATCTGCCAAAACAAATCAAAACCACCCGGACTGAACTACACATTGTTTCAGCCTCCGCAGCAGCTTCACGCTCAGATCCTCCACACAGATCCTCCTCACAGATCCTCCCGACAGATATTTCCTCAGCTGCTGTCTGATGGCGGTGCAGGCCGCTGTCTACCAGATGTTCAGCTGGGTCACATCACATGATTCTCATCAAACCATCCAGTCTTAGTGTCTGCGTGCTGATCTCTTCAGTCTTGGTTTTCTCACACTGATATTAATCAGTCCAGTCCAGAGGGAGGTGATAACGCAGCTGAATGTTCATAAGAATAAAAACTCTTCATCGAGCCCATTAACAGAACATCACGAAGCCGTTGAGCAGATGTGAGAGAAAACGTTTGTTTCCACGAGTTTCTGGTGAGAGTTTCTAAACTTTTCTCTGATGCAGACGAGAAACGATCGTTCATCGTGACGCCGTCTGCACACAGAAACTGGAAACAAAAAAAGGTTTCTGATCACGTTTCCTCATCGGCTTCATAAAATATCAGCTGTTTATTAAACCACAGCTGGTGAAATCTGCTGCTTTCTTTTTTAAAAGTCCAGATTAAGATGCATTTACACCTTTAAAGCTTCCGGCTGGAAAGTGTTTCACTCTCATTTCAATCCGTCTCCAGTTCTTCTTGGTTGCATTTACACTTTTTGGGTTTTCATGTTTTTTTTTATCTGCCAACACCAGGCTGAACAGCAGCTATTATTGGATCAGCTGTGTGCTGAGATGTTTAACAATCTGTAAAACTCTGCAAGCGGCTCAACAGTTGGTTTAATCAAACATGAAGGGCCTCCATCAACCAATCAGAGAGCAGAACGGTGACGTCCAACAACAGAGATCCAAACAGAAACTCACTGAAAGCTCCACATCTCTCAGAACCGCCAGCACTCAGCCAGTCTTTATGGTTATGATTGTGTTTTTTGTTCTGTTCTACTAAAACCCATAAATATAAAAGAATAACACCAGGAACTTTCTGATTAATTATCTGCAGTTCTGTGTTTAAAACCTCATTTGTGGCCAGAAACCTTTTAAACAGCCTGAAATAATTCAGTTTTAAAATCACAGGGAAACCTTCGGCCCAGCCTGAGACGCGTTTAGTGGCTAAGTGTAAATAGTTTGTGTGTTCAGGATGTTTTTTGGACTCTCGCAGCCCACAGTTCATCTGTGTTAACGCTGCCTTCAGTGTCTCCACATATGTCAGGTGAAAAACAAATAAAACATGTCTGGACAAACAGACCAGACTGTTCGTTTAAAGCTCATCTTCAACTATTTATACATTTAAAACTTATTTGGACCAGGAAACATTCTGGCTTTAAAAGGACCAAACTGCTGTTTTCACATGTTTTAGCTCATTTACTACAAATCACATTCGACCTCCTGATCGAACAATGACGTCACTTTGACAAAAATAAAAACAGACTCTTTCTGCAGCTTGATTTTCATAGAAAAAACTAAACTTAACGGCAGCCTGGTGGGAAGAAAATCAATCTAAAAACTGCTGGATGATTTGTAAATTGATCAGCAGACATTATACGTGATCGGTAGTTAAAACGTGTAAAAGCAGCAGTGCGGTCGTCACCAACAGTCACTTTAAATAGTTTCTCATCGCTGCCTGTGAGCAGAGAAGCTGTCAGCTCTGACAGGGAATGAAGGATGAAGGATCAAAATACAGTTTCAGAGAATAAAAAAAAAACAATAAAATAAAGTTACCATCAAGTTCATAGTCACACATCAAAGAGTTTTCATATTTAAAAGTTGTTTTGTTTCCTTCTTGTTGTCCGCTCCATCCTGTGCAGACGGCGGCCATGTTGGACCTGCTGTCATGTTGGCGGGCGAGGAAACAGTTTGTATTTTACAGTAAAGTCTCTCTGTTTACATTTGGATGTTTTGTGTGTGTGTGTGTGTGTGTGTGTGTGTGTGTGTGTGTGTGTGTGTGTTTCTCAGTTGTTCTCGAACAGAGACAGCAGGTCGTCGTTGTTGTTGTTCGGGAGGTCTGGAGGTCCGAGGTAGGACAGCAACTCATCTGGGTTGGTCAACTCTGGAAGCAACTGCACACACAAACAGTTCAGATGAGTTAGTGTGAACGTGGTGTTCCACAGGGCTCCGTACTGGGTCCTCTACGTTTTCATTATGTACACAGCGAGCACTAGTTTTAGTTTCTCTTTGACAAAACATGAAAATAGTGACATCACATCGGCCTGAATATCACTCGATATTCTATTCTTGAAATTACATTTGATTATATTTACTTATATTTGAAAACGAGACAGTCGAGTTGTGAAGTGTTTCTCATTTCAAATATTTGAACTCCTCGATGTTACTGGACTCTCCTGAATGATGTAACAGTCTTATAGGTTCATATTGGAGCTGCAACGATTAGTCAATTAACTGATTGTCAGAAAACTAATTGAAAACTATTTTGATAATAAATTAATCATTTCAGACATTGTTCAAGAAAAAAAAGCAAAATATTTGATGGTTCCAGACATCAACATGGTCTAAACAATCAATCAACTAATTGAGAAAGTAATGGACAGATTGATTGGCTGCAGCTGTAGTTTATATTCTGACATGGGGGGGGTGGGGGGGGGTATGGAGACGTTTATCTGCAGACGCTCTGACGGGAGTTTTGTGGGACGTGATGAAGCTGCTGCTTCTAAACTTCAGACTGATGTTTCTATGAGGATTATTTTCTGCTTTGTTTTGTTTTTATTTTTTATTGATGAATATTCAGCACATGATATGTGGTCACAAGGATTGATTTGTTGCATTTTGCATCGGTTTTTTTTAAAAAGCAATCAGGGTCATCTTACATGTTGGACAATACAGTCATGCTTCTGGTCCAAATATAAAACATTAAAACACAACGTTCCTGTGAGCAGAAACAATATTAAACTGCAGAGACCAGGTGAGGCAAACCTGTGATTTTGAACGATATAAATAAATAAAAATGCATCAACTAAATAACAATAAACCATATTGTATCTATTATTTAGTTATTATTGTTTTCTATTATTTAACAGTAGAATCACAGCAGAGCTTCAGTCTCTACTCACGTCCAGAGAAGGTTCTGGAACCTCTGCAGTCCCCCCTAGCCCGAAGGAGCCGTCGCCATGGAGACGGGGATTCTGGTTGCTACGCTGCATCATCTGGTTGCCGCCCCCCAGTTGGGAGTTGCCGTGGAGACCCTGCGACTGCTGCTGGGAGAGAGGAGCACCATGGGAAGTGGAGTCCAGACGGCCTGAGATGGACATCTGAGAGAGGAGGAGGAGGAGGAGGAGGAGGAGGAGGAGAGGAGGAGGAGGAGGAGGAGGAGAGGAGGAGGAGGAGGAGGAGGAGGAGGAGAGGAAGAGGAGGAGGAGGAGGAGGAGGAGGAGGAGGAGGAGGAGGAGGAGAGGAGGAGGAGGAGGAGGAGGAGGAGAGGAGGAGGAGGAGGAGGAGAGGAGGAGGAGAGGAGAGGAGAGGAGAGGAGGAGGAGGAGGAGGAGGAGGAGGAGGAGGAGGAGGAGGAGGAGGAGAGGAGAGGAGGAGAGGAGGAGAGGAGAGGAGGAGAGGAGGAGGAGAAGGGGGAGGAGGAGAGGAGGAGAGGAAGAGGAGGAGGAGAGGAGGAGGAGGAGGAGGAGAGGAGGAGGAGAGGAGAGGAGAGGAGAGGAGGAGGAGGAGGAGGAGGAGGAGGAGGAGGAGGAGGAGAGGAGGAGGAGGAGAGGAGGAGAGGAAGAGGAGGAGGAGAGGAGGAGGAGGAGGAGGAGAGGAGGAGGAGAGGAGAGGAGAGGAGAGGAGGAGGAGGAGGAGGAGGAGGAGGAGGAGAGGAGGAGGAGGAGGAGGAGGAGGAGAGGAGAGGAGGAGAGGAGGAGAGGAGAGGAGGAGAGGAGGAGGAGAAGGGGGAGGAGGAGGAGAGGAGGAGGAGAGAAGAGGAGGAGGAGGAGGAGGAGGAGGAGGAAGAGGAGGACGAGGAGGAGAGGAGAGAATGAAGTGAGGGAGACGGGAGAGGAAAGAAGGCAGATTGAGCTGATAGTCATGTTTTCATCTGACTGGTGTCTTGATGTGATGATGATGATGATGATGATGATGATGATGATGATGATGATGATGATGATGGTGGTGGTGGTGATGCGTTACTGTACCTGTGCAGCCAGCGGATGTGGGGGGGGCTTGTCGGGGGTGAGGAGGGCACTGGACAGCTCAGACTGGTAGGAGAGGGGAGGAGGACCGGGGGAGGAGAAGTCTCCCCCGACCCCCGGAGTCCCAGGTCCACTGCTGAAGTCTGAGAAACTGGCAGCCTGACCGGGGTAGGACGGAGCTGAGGGGGGGGGGGGGCACAGATCAATACAGCTGATTGAATATCATCTGATCACATTCATATTTAATGTACCGTAATGACACGAATAGAAGTCAATATCTTTCATTTTCTTCTTAGTTTTTTGCACACATGTGAGCTGAACAGCTGTTTTTCAGTTACAGCATCTGGCAGGAAGTAGCGAGAAACAAGTAACACCTGGAGGGATTAAAACCCTCCCGCAGGTGCATGCTGGGTAATGTGTACCTGGTCCAGGGTAGTCTGGTGTGTTGCTGCTGTTATTGCTGCCCCCTGCGGGCAGGGCGGAGTACGGCATCGGGGAGGAGGCGGCGGCGGAGGAGGAGGAGGGGGTGGGGCCTAGCGATACGATCATCTCCATGACGCTGGGCAGGACCATGTGACTGGGGCTGACGGTCCGGCAGCGTTTCAGCACCGGACCGTCAGACTCCTCCTTCACGTGGATGTCCGGCTTCACAGGAACCGGCTTCCAGCTGCACACCGGGTCGATGGTGATCTCCTCGTACTCCGAGCTGACGGGAACAACGTGGCGACATCGTTTACTGACAATCTGTGGTTTGTTTGGAAAGTTTGTTTACTGTTGTTTTTTTTTAATAGTAAAATAACTATAGCGTTGTATTTAAATGGGCCGTATGTAGTATGTAAAACATGCTGCCTGCAAGTCAAAGCTGGTTGCTAAGGTGGTTGCTAGGTGGTTGCTGAGGTGGTTGCTCAGGTGGTTGCTGAGGTCGTTGCTAAGGTGGTTGCTAAGGTTGTTGCTAATGTGGTTGCTAAAGTGGTTTCTAGGGTTGTTGCTAATGTGGTTGCTAAGGTTGTTGCTAGGGTTGTTGCTAATGTGGTTGCTAAGGTTGTTGCTGAGGTGGTTGCTGAGGTGGTTGCTGAGGTGGTTGCTAAGGTGGCTGCTAAGGTGGCTGCTAAGGTGGTTGCTGAGGTTGTTGCTAAGGTGGTTGCTAAGGTGGTTGCTACAGTAGTTGCTAAGGTGGTTGCTAAGGTGGTTGCCAAGGTGGTTGCTACAGTGGTTGCTAAGGTGGTTGCTAAGGTGGTTGCTAAGGTGGTTGCTAAGGTGTTTGCTAAGGTGTTTGCTAAGGTGGTTGCTACAGTGGTTGCTAAGGTGGTTGCTAAGGTGTTTCCATGTGTTGTTCACCTCCAACATGTACGGATGGATCTGAGAAGTTGACATTTGGAGTAAAGAAGGAGAAGAAGAAGTGAAATCCTGCTACTATAGTTTGTTTACGTAGCCTCCGGAGCCGGAGGAAGCTTCCTGAAGCTGACCAATCAGAACAGAGTGGGCTCATCAGGAGGCGGGGCCTTAAAGAGACAGGAGCTAAAACGGCCTGTTTCAGACAGAGGCTGAACTGAGGGGCTGCATAAAGGACCAGTAGAAGATAAATAAGCAGTTTTTATTCCAGTAGAGCCCCAGAATATAAATATAGAGCTGGAAAGGTGCAGAATATGTCCTCTAAATGAAAAACTGCTGTTTAATTATTCATCTGAAATCTACTAAATGGTGTTGTGTAGACCGACATTCTTACTTTTGAACGTAGATAAGGATTCCCAGCATGTATTGATCCACCTCCAGACCCTCCAACAGAGCTGTTTTACTGTTTAACACACACACACACACACACACACACACACACACACACACACACACACACACACACACACACAGGTTACAGAGGAGTCAGGAGACATAATATAATGTAATAGTTTGTGTGTTACATACTTGCACACGGGGCATCTCCATGTTCCTCTCTCACAGTTGAGCTGCAGGTACGATTCCAGATCAAAACACTGCAGACAGACACACATCAGTCCACCGTGTTATTTATTGATTGATTATAGCTGTTGGTGTGACGTCACAGTGTGGAGGCTTCTGATTGGCTGACCTGTATGTGTCTGCAGTCGTGACCTCTGGCGGGCAGCTGGATGCGGCGGAAAGTGATCGGACATTTTAACGAGACTCTGATGGCTGTCTGCTCCACGCCGTCTTCTCCGTTTAACCCGGGAGTCCCAGGAATCGAACCGCTGCTGAAGTTCCTCTTTACTGAGAGAGAGACAGTCGGGTTTTAGACCTCATTCAGACCTCAGACAGGATTATTATTATCATCATCCAGTATTATCTGATGAAGAGGAAACCTCTTTAAACCAGAGCATCAACATTCAGACAACGTTATTAAAAGGTTACTAAACTGTTCTGTCTGCGTTGTATCTATAACCTGCAGCGTTTCACCTTTGTGAAGCTGTTGTTTGATTAAAAATACTCAATAAATCTACATTAAGAAATGAACATGTTCAATAAGTTGATCAGAGGGAATTCCATATTGATCGATATCGATATTTATCATGATATATAAAGTGATAATGCTGCCAGTTTGAAGAGTCTCCTCATAATGAAACCAGAAGCTTCATAGTTAAACTTTAGAATAATTTAATATAAATAATAGAACATTATGTAAACATTAAACTTTGCAAACATGTTTCATCTGCCCGACAACAATACGAGTCAACTTACTGTGTAACTTCACCATCTCAGTGTTAGAGGTAGAATATCTACATCTTTATTTATATATATAAATATATAGACCCTACTGTATGTGTGTATATATCTATATACACACACACACACACACACACACACATATATATATACACACATACATATAGACCTCTTCATTTATCTTACTGACTACGTTACTCTCTGTGCTTAATTCATGTATCATTAGAGTTACTTAGGTTTACTTAGCTGTGTGTTTAACCTAGCTTAGCAGTTAGCTGTGTGTTTAGCCTAGCTTAGCAGTTAGCTGTGTGTTTAGCCTAGCTTAGCAGTTAGCTGTGTGTTTAGCCTAGCTTAGCAGTTAGCTTTGTGTTTAGCCTAGCGTAGCAGTTAGCTGTGTGTTTAGCCTAGCTTAGCAGTTAGCTTTGTGTTTAGCCTAGCGTAGCAGTTAGCTGTGTGTTTAGCCTAGCTTAGCAGTTAGCTGTGTGTTTAGCCTAGCTTAGCAGTTAGCTTTGTGTTTAGCCTAGCGTAGCAGTTAGCTGTGTGTTTAGCCTAGCTTAGCAGTTAGCTGTGTGTTTAGCCTAGCATAGCAGTTAGCTTTGTGTTTAGCCTAGCGTAGCAGTTAGCTATGTGTTTAGTCTAGCTTAGCAGTACGCTTTGTGTTTAGCCTAGCGTAGCAGTTAGCTTTGTGTTTAGCCTAGCGTATCAGTTAGCTTTGTGTTTAGCCTAGCGTAGCAGCTGATCTGATGAAGAGCTGCAGACAGCTCTTCATCAGATCAGCTGACTGTGGTTTATTGATCTCTGTTTAGTAAATAACTCACTCTTGGTGACACAGTGCTCTGCAGGCAGCAGCCTCTTCTTCATCAGACCCTGCAGCACCGAGCGAACCGACGGACGATGAACCAGCTGGAGGACGAACAGGTGAGACTGGAAAGACACAAACAGGTGTTACTGGTTCACACTCACCAGCTTCCAGACAAGGTTAGTCTGTATGAGGAATTTAATCTACACACTATGCATATATATCTATCTATATCTATATATATATATAGATATAGATATAGATATAGATATAGATATGTAATGTGTGTGTGTTCTTACGCAGCAGCAGGCGGTGACGGTGATCTGGATCGTGTTCCTGCCCGGCTGGCAGACCTGCTTCAGGTACAAAGGCTTATGGGAGGTTTTGTTGTCGCCTCGCTCGATGGTGAGAGGAGTTGCATTCACGCTCACCTGAGGAGGAGAGGAGGAGAGGAGGAGAGGAGGAGAGGAGGAGAGGAGAGGAGGAGGAGAGGAGGAGAGGAGAGGAGGAGGAGAGGAGAGGAGGAGAGGAGGAGAGGAGAGGAGGAGGAGAGGAGGAGAGGAGAGGAGAGGAGGAGAGGAGAGGAGGAGAGGAGAGGAGAGGAGGAGAGGAGAGGAGGAGAGGAGGAGAGGGGAGGAGAGGAGGAGAGGGGAGGAGAGGAGAGGAGAGGAGAGGAGAGGAGAGGAGGAGAGGAGGAGAGGAGAGGAGGAGAGGAGAGGAGAGGAGAGGAGGAGAGGAGGAGAGGAGAGGAGGAGGAGAGGAGGAGAGGAGAGGAGGAGGAGAGGAGAGGAGGAGAGGAGAGGAGAGGAGAGGAGGAGAGGAGGAGAGGAGGAGAGGAGGAGAGGAGAGGAGAGGAGAGGAGAGGAGGAGGTACGTTCAAAGAAAGGTAACAAACTCTGGTGATTTTCTATCTTTCGGCTTCAGACCAGCTGATAACCTGAACGTCACTGACTGACTGATGGAGTAACATCATTGGTCGACTGGCTCAGTGTCGGGACTTCCTCATTGGCTGTTGCTCTTTCAGGATGAAGTGTTGCAAACAGTCTCAGTTACATCCTGCGGGGCGTTTACAGCGGCGCCGTCCCCAAATAAGTTTTAAAAACACACATTTACCAACAGAAGCGTGTCACACGATGACATCATCTGTCTATGACATCATGTCAG
>NC_089518.1:40096567-40109067 GCF_963924715.1 Thunnus thynnus
ATAACATTTATAACATGATTGTATCTGAAGGCAGCTTATTTTAATCCTCACACATACAGGAACATATGTTCTGTTTGTTGGGCAGCAGTATGATGACACTACGACAACATCACGGATTCATAATGAAACCTGCAGTGACTTCCATACTTCAGCTGTCAAACTGGGCTTTTATTTTGATGTGGGAGTTTTTGTTTGTCTTTAATTGTTGTGATGTATTTTTGGATTTCAGGATTGAATTGTTCACTTTTTTATGTTGAATCTCTTGTGTTTCTTTGTCTTTTAGCATCTTGGGGCCATGTTGGAAATACGTGTTTTCAGTTTAACATGTTCTGCTTTGGATTTTAGTTTGTGTGTCTGTAATCCATAAATCAATCTTATCATATCATTCATATCATCTTGTTTATCAACATGTGATAAACAGCAGTCAGCTTCTTCTATGGTGGATTGAAAGTAGTTTACTGTGTTCTGGTCCAACAGGCTGCAGCTCACATTAAAATTCATTTCTGGTAGTTTATTAGACTTCATTTCAGCAGCATAAAGAGTTCAAACAGCAAGTTGAGATATAAACTATAAAAGTAAAAACTTCGGCTTCATCAGGGGGCCAAATGTATTTGCTGCAGGGCCAGATTTGGCCCACGGGCCACTATTTGCCCACCACTGGTCTAAGGTCTGGTCCAGACTGCCTGAAGGATCAGAAGACAGAGTTCACCTTTCTAGTCCTCCAACTGCTCAAAGTGTTTTATACACTACAAGCCAACATTCACCCGTTCACACACGCATTCACTCGTTCACACACGCATTCACCCGTTCACACACGCATTCACTCGTTCACACACGCATTCACCCGTTCACAAACGCATTCACCCGTTCACACACGCATTCACCCGTTCACACACATTCACCCGTTCACAAACGCATTCACCCGTTCACACACGCATTCACCCGTTCACACACATTCACCCGTTCACACACGCATTCACCCGTTCACACACGCATTCACCCGTTCACACACATTCACCCGTTCACACACGCATTCACCCGTTCACACGCATTCACCCGTTCACACACGCATTCACCCGTTCACACACACACATTCACCTGTTCACACACGCATTCACCCGTTCACACACACACATTCACCCGTTCACACATACATTCACACACACATTCACCCGTCCACACACACACACACACACAAACACACTCACCCGTTCACACACACGGCTGTACTATACTATTGTACTACTATACTACTACACTACTGCTATACTACTGTACTACTATACTACTACTATACTACTGCTATACTACTGTACTACTATACTACTACTATACTACTGCTATACTACTATACTACTGCTATACTACTGTACTACTATACTACTACTATACTACTGCTATACTACTGTACTACTATACTACTACTATACTACTGCTATACTACTGTACTACTATACTACTACTATACTACTGCTATACTACTGTACTACTATACTACTACTATACTACTGCTATACTACTGTACTACTATACTACTACTATACTACTGCTATACTACTGTACTACTATACTACTACTATACTACTGCTATACTACTGTACTACTATACTACTACTATACTACTGCTATACTACTGTACTACTATACTACTACTATACTACTGCTATACTACTGTACTACTATACTACTACTATACTACTGCTATACTACTATACTACTGCTATACTACTGTACTACTATACTACTACTATACTACTGCTATACTACTGTACTACTATACTACTACTATACTACTGCTATACTACTGTACTACTATACTACTACTATACTACTGCTATACTACTATACTACTGCTATACTACTGTACTACTATACTACTACTATACTACTGCTATACTACTGTACTACTATACTACTACTATACTACTGCTATACTACTGCTATACTACTGTACTACTGCTATACTACTGTACTACTGTACTACTACTATACTACTGCTATACTACTGCTATACTACTGTACTACTGCTATACTACTGTACTACTATACTACTACTATACTACTGCTATACTACTGTACTACTATACTACTACTATACTACCCCCCCCGTCTTACCCGGGTGATACTGCATGTTGGGGCCGGAGTACGGGCCGGGTCCGGGGTGACCACCGCCGCCTGAACCTGGGATGGAACCGCCGGCACCACCAGGACCGGACATGACGTTCACACTGGAACCAACCGGGACGCCGTACTGCTGAGACATTCCTGGGAACGACTGAGGAGGAGACGTAGACACGAAGGTTTAGTTTCCATCTAGTGAAGCCACAGAGCAGCGTGTTGTTGTTCTAGACAGCTGATATTAATGGTGGACTGTAGCGTTATCACACGATATCACACATTTCTGTTATGAGAAAATAAGATCGCATTGCTTATTTCAAGAATCAGATCATGAAGTGTTTGAAGTCTTTTTTAAAGGACCAGTTTGATTCAGTCTACAGACTCAAACCTCCTGACTGACCTCAGAGTTGTAGGGCCGTTTGAGGCCCTGTGGGGGCCTCAGGTGGCCCTGCTGTGGTCCAGGACCGTAGTTTGGGTGCTGAGGGACCCTCTGTGGACCCCCTCCAGGTCCATACATGGGGCCCATTGAGGGGGGACCCCTGGCAGGTCCAGGTCCAGGCCCCATGCCAGGGGGCCCTCGGGGGCCGGAGTGGGCCATGAACTGGTTATTGTAGGCTGGACCTCCCATCTGGGAAACACACACACACACACACACACACACACACATATATATATTTATATATATATATATAAACACACCTGCTGACTCTTTATAATAATCATCATTTATATTTATATTGACATCATCAGGTGACTCATCGGTCAGCTGACATGATGACGCCACCTCACACGTTCCTGCTGCGTGACCTCACAGGAAGTCTTCTCCTCACCTGTCCGTAGTTCATTTCCTGGTTTTGTTTCTCCTGGATGGCGGCGACGGTTGCCGTGGCGGTGGCAGTCGCCGTGGCAGCTGCAGCGGCGACGGCAGCGGCGGCGGCCTGAGTGAAGTCAGCTGATCCTCTGGAGCCGCCGGGGTTGGACGGGTAACTGCAGACAGAGACGGAGGTCGTAGTTTAGAGGTTCAGTTGGACGTCTGTGTCTGTCGTATGTTTCACACTATTTTTATTTCTTTTTTTTAAATTTTAATTTACAATTTCTGTAACTTCTGTACTTTTAAGTTCATATATTCAAGAGGACATATTTGATTACAGAAGCTGTGACTGACGATTATTTTCTCATTTAATCAATTTATCATTTTATCTATGAAACGTCTGAATCCGTCACGTTGAGAAATTACAACTAATAACGACAACTAATCAATTAATTGACTAATCGTTGTAGTGATCGTCGTCCTTTCCTGCATGTCCCAGAAGGTTTCATGTCAGTTTTTCAGGAAATTACAGAATAAAAGTTATTTTTATTTGAACAGGATGAAAGTATAAATCTTGTGGTTCTACCTCCCCGTGTAGCCCCCCGGGCCTCCAGCGTAGCCCCCAGTCGTCCGGCCGTACATGCCCTGGTTCAGGTAGCCTTTGCTGGGCTCGCCGTAGCCCTGCTGGCCCATGTAGCCGCCGGGCCCTCCGGCCATGCCCGGCCCCCCGGGGCCCTGCATTATGGGCCCCCCGCCTGGGTTGGCCCCGGGTCCCATCACCCCTCCACCCAGACCCTGACAGACACAGAAACAGTCACTTCACCACACGCTTCTTCTTCTACTGTTTAATAAAAGAATCATTATTATTATATAAATGATTATAAAACAGTAAATAAACACTAATTAACTGCAGGGATTCTCTTCTGTGTATCTTCGTCTTTCCAGATGAATAATCTATTATTTCACTTCCTCTCTTCTTTCCTGCGTGGTGATGTCATACCTGGCTGGCCGAGGGATTGGTCACTCCCCAGACGGTGGTTACCACGGAGAGGGATCCTGTGGGCTGATTGGTGGGCTGCTGCCAGCTGGAGGGGTCGTAGGGGTACGAACCCTCGCTGCAGACACACAGGGAGGAAAACAGCAGCGTCACCGTCACAGCCGACAGGTACGAGACAGAAGACGATGCTACAAATATACCGTCTGAATAAACTGAACTACGCTTCCTTTTGCCTCTTCAATAACGTTATGTTATTGGTGCACGATAGTGAACCAACTGCACGATAGTGAACAAACTGCACGATAGTGAACAAACTGTCAACAAACAGAACATACAAGACAAGATAAACAGCTTCAGCAGCTGTTGTGACTGACATGTTAGCGGTTAGCTAAAGCTGACTGTGTGTATACGTGTGTGTACGTGTGTATATATATATGTGTGTGTGTGTGTGTGTGTGTGTGTATGTGTATATATGGGTGTGTGTGTGTGTATATATATATGGGTGTGTGTGTGTGTATATATATATGGGTGTGTGTGTGTGTGTGTGTATATATATATAGGTGTGTGTATATGTGTGTGTACCTGTGGGGGTTGTTGGCCAGTCCGGCCTTCATCTGGTTCAGAGGGTTCATGGTGGGAGGGGCTGGTGGGCCGGGGTCCAATCAGACAGACTCCTGCCATGCGAGAGAGACAGACAGGTGATCAATTATCTCCAATCAGCTGATAGAAAGTTCCTGGATCATAATGATCATAATAACACATGTAGACAACCTGAACTGAACTCTCATTCATCACATCATCATTCATGTGGAGCCGTAGTGAATGTGAGTCCAATATTCACTGTTTCTGTTCTCTACCAACTCCTGAGGGAAATATCTGGCTCTGCTAAATGCTCCACTATGTTCACCAGCTAGTCTACAGCTAACCGTGTCTGTTAGCTGGTAGCGTACAGCTAACCGTGTCTGTTAGCTGGTAGCGTACAGCTAACCGTGTCTGTTAGCAGGTAGCGTACAGCTAACCGTGTCTGTTAGCAGGTAGCGTACAGCTAACCGTGTCTGTTAGCTGGTAGCGTACAGCTAACCGTGTCTGTTAGCTGGTAGCGTACAGCTAACCGTGTCTGTTAGCAGGTAGCGTACAGCTAACCGTGTCTGTTAGCAGGTAGCGTACAGCTAACCGTGTCTGTTAGCTGGTAGCGTACAGCTAACCGTGTCTGTTAGCAGGTAGCGTACAGCTAACCGTGTCTGTTAGCAGATAGCGTACAGCTAACCGTGTCTGTTAGCAGGTAGCGTACAGCTAACCGTGTCTGTTAGCTGGTAGCGTACAGCTAACCGTGTCTGTTAGCAGATAGCGTACAGCTAACCGTGTCTGTTAGCAGATAGCGTACAGCTAACCGTGTCTGTAGGCAGGTAGCGTACAGCTAACCGTGTCTGTTAGCAGATAGCGTACAGCTAACCGTGTCTGTTAGCAGGTAGCGTACAGCTAACCGTGTCTGTTAGCTGGTAGCGTACAGCGGCTCTGAAAACAACGCTATGAGACACAGAGTGAACCACAACAGTAAAGACTCATCACATCACACACACACATATATACCCATACACACATACACACACACACACATATATATACCCATACACACATACACACACACACACACATATATACCCATACACACATACACACACACACACACACACACACACACACATATATACCCATACACACATACACACACACACACACACACACACACACATATATACCCATACACACACACACACATATATATACCCATACACACACACACACACACACATATACCCATACACACACACACACATACACACACATATACCCATACACACACACACACACACACATATACCCATACACACACACACACACACACACACATATACCCATACACACACACACACACATACACACACATATACCCATACACACACACACACACACACATATACCCATACACACACACACACATACACACACACACACATACTGTGTATCACATGCTAACACACATCACTGTGGCGTTGTGGTTAATTAACACATGAACAGAAGAATCCAGGACCAATCAAACTCTCAGCAGACTAACAGTCACATAAACTGATGTATTTGTCTTATTGATGAGGTGATCGAGTGTATTGATCTGTCAGATATTCTCCTGTTACTGTCTGCATACACATCAACAAACAACTAACAGCTTCTTCTAAATGTTTAAAAAAAGACTAATGACTTCTGAAAACTGCTTTATATCGTCTCCTGCAACACACACACACACACACACACACACACACACACACTCCATGGAAAGGCTTTTACATATTGACATCCCAGCTGCAGATCAGCTGACGTGCAGACAGACTGTTATGTTCATGATAACCTGATTAATTAACATGTTTCACAGAATCCTGTTTGATGTGATGAAACTGCAGAAACATGTAAACAAACCGAGACATTAATAATCAGTCTGAGCGATAAATCTGCCACTGAGAACATCAGATATGACATCAGCGTGGTCAATGCTGTTAGCTCATGTTAGCTTATCACATCCTGGTTTTAAGACACATGGCAAACTAAGATAAACAACTTGGTTTCGGCTTGTTGGTGGTGTAAAAACACAGCGCGTATGTGTATGTGTGTGTGTGTGTGTGTGTGTGTGTGTGTGTGTGTGTGTGTATTCAGTGTAGTCCTTTTCTGTTCTTTCGGTGCTGCGTCTGAGTTTATAACAGCAGAATAAACCCTGATTTACATTGAAAGCACATTTGAAGGATGTTTTAATATCCAGTATGAAGAGGAGGAATGATTACACTGTTACTATGGACACCTGACTGCTGGTCTAAGATCCTTTAATGTTATTTATCTTCTACTGGTCCTTTATGCAGCCCCTCAGTTCAGCCTCTGTCTGAAACAGGCCGTTTTAGCTCCTGTCTCTTTAAGGCCCGCCTCCTGATGAGCCCACTCTGTTCTGATTGGTCAGCTTCAGGAAGCTTCCTCCGGCTCCGGAGGCTACGTAAACAAACTATAGTAGCAGGATTTCACTTCTTTTTCTCCTTCTTTACTCCAAATGTCAACTTCTCAAATCCATCCGTACATGTTGGAGCTGAACAACACATGGAAACACCTTAGCAACCACCTTAGCAACCACCTTAGCAACCAAACGAGCCATTTATGTGCGATGAGCCGACGTGAGCTCATCAGTGAGGTAGAGAAAATGTTGCAAACGAAGCTCCAGAGCAGGTTGAAGGTTGCAGCCCTGAGTTTTGACTTGCAGGCAGCGTTTCTACATACGTTCATCTCAAGTTTCTGAACTTTGAGCATATTTAACATCCGACATCAGAACAGGAAATAAATAACAGAAAACCACTGAAAGCATTTTACATTTGGAATAATGTAAATACACAACTAAACAAAATAATTAGGTCGAGTTGATTTAAGGCGTATTAATGTGGGAAAGTGACATATTACAGCTTTCAGTGGCGTGACTGACATTAATAACAATATAGAGTCGAGTTGTGAAACAACACTCACGTCAGTAAATCAGTGTGAAAAGCAGCTCACCATCACAAAAAGCCAGGTGTCTACTTTGTTTGCAGGAAAAAGCAGAAAACCATTTGGACTTAAATCCCATAATTTAGTGGCCTGGTTACCGTCCTGCCTCCTCCTGACAAACACAAACCAGCAGAACAGCTCAGCTTTGCTTTCATGACGTAGTTGGATGCAAGTTTCCTTCCATCAGGAAGAAAAAACAACGAAAGAAAGTCAATGAAGGAACATGTGACCCGGTGCAGAACATGAAGGTCTACGACACAGAGACTCAACACACTGAAACACACTGTGAGGAGAAGAAGGACGAGCTAAAAGTCAAGCTAACGTTAGCTCTCACTAACGGTTAACGAGTGTCAGTGATAAACTGCTGAAGTAGAGCTGAGTGTCTGTTCAGGGTCATTCATGACGCTCAGAGCTCTGTGTGTTCTGCTTTACTTCATCAGGCTGCAGCGTTAAACAGAAGATGATGATGATGATGGTGAGGCTGCCTGCGGGGGGGTTAAAGGGAATCATGGCCCCCTGGTTGTATACGGTGTGAGGATGACTATGACTCTGCTTCCACAGCCTTCAATAAACACAAACTTTCTTCTGCATCACTCACATGATAACTGTTGTTTAACTTTGTTCAAATAAAGGTTTAAATGTCTGAGTATCTGGAATATAATATATAAACTCCAGAAACGACTGATGAGAGATTGTGTTTAGTTACAGAGGCTAGACAGGAAGTGATGTCATGACTTCCTGTCATCTCTTGCTGTCCAATAAAGACATGAAACGCCCCAAAGATGAATAAACTATCAGCCGTTATTGTTACTGGTTCTTTCCCAGTATCAGTCAGTTCTCGGGGTGGAACGCTTCTGAAACCGAGAGCGAAACCGCCGTATAAACGTCCGCCGTCTCCACACGCCGTCCTGTCCTGTGTGACGCCGTCGGTCACATGTTGGTTATCCAGTGGAGTAAATATGATGGATTACAGACACAAAACACACAATATGTCTTAAAGTGCTTCACAAAACTTCATCAGACGACACGTCAGACATGTGAAGAAGCTGATCAGCGTCACCGTGGCGATTAATCAAATCTTTGTTTCAATTACGATTTTGGCTTCAACGATTATGAAAACAAGATAATGGAGATCCGTCGGGTTTCTAGTGCTGCTCTGAGCTTTCATCCAGACTCTCTGACTGGGAATCCATACTGGAAACCAGCGCCATGGAAACGCTCTCTGACCTGCGCTCACCAGCTGACTGACAGACTGGGAGCTGATCGATCAACGTAGATATCGTTAATCATATTTCAAAACACATATACAGCTGAATATTAGTGTGATTTAAAACAGCTGTCTGTGCAGATTATGCTTCACTAAATGAGTCTCCGACTCTGTGTGTTGATTCATTTGAGTAATCGTGTTAAATCATCGTTATCTCTATAGTAACCAGAATGATGGTGATTGTGATTTTTGCAGTGATCGAGCAGGTCAGTCGCGGTTGTCATGGTGATGGGTTTGTTTGAACTTTATAACCTGGTGAAGACTAAACGTGATACTTTAACTACAGACGGATGGAAACCATCTTCACCATCACAATCACAACATCACTGACACTCTGCTGTCTGTGAAACATCTGTCAGAAACACTACAGACAGCCACCGTCCCCGTGACAACGGACAACACCATAAACATCGGTCAAAGCAGCCAGATTTTCACCAAACATCAGATGTTCAGGTTCAGACGAGGAGTTCAGCAGAAACGTGGTCACTTCCTGGTTCAGGACGTCCTCGCCAACATGCTGCTGCTGTCTCTGCACTAACACACGATGAAGATCGAACCACTGAAACACACGATGAAGATCGAACCACTGAAACACACGATGAAGATCGAACCACTGAAACACACGATGCAGGCGTCCATGAAGCGTCTTCAATCTCTTTCACATCAGAATATTCTGGATGTTTGTTCATCTAAACTGTAGACCTGTAAACATCTTAATAACATTAGCTGCTAAAAATGCTGTAAAATCACTTTAATTGAATAATTTTGAAGCGTTTCACTATTAACTAAACACACAATAAAAGCTGAAACTGTCAGAAATGTACATCACAATGTTTCTGATGGTTTTATGAACGTATTGTTTTCCTGGACTTGTATATTTATCAGATATTTAACTGTAATCTAACAGAATCATTAACTAGCAGCTGTTTAGTGGAGCCAGCAGCAGCTACTGGTCTCCAGCAGAGGAAGAGGAGCGTTACAGACCGTCTCCTCCTTCAGCCTCGTCGGCTAAACGCTACCTGAGAGTCTCAGCTGTCAGTGTGGACATGACGACGCTCTTAAAGAACCAAACACTCTTTAAGTTCTTCATGTATTTGTTTAGTCTTGTTTACTTAATCGACTGGTCTTAAGAGAAGTGTTTTTCATGTATTTATTTATGTTTGTTTACTTCAAATAGTAACAAGAAGTCGGGTTTTCAGTTCATTTGCTGCTCACAAGTTCCAAAACTATAAATAAGCTTCAGATGTGAAGTTGTGGAGTGTGACTGTAGTTTGATCTGCTGTGATGGATGAGAAGCATCTTTATCCAGCAGGTGGCAGCGTTCACTAACACACGTCTACTCAGCATCCACCTTCAACTCTTTATTCTTCTTCATGTTCTGATTCAATGAAACAAATAAAAACAAGGTCTGAACCGAACTGTGGATCCTTACAACCCCTGCTCTGTTCTAAGAAAAATAATCACCTGTAAACCATCTTTCTGGTGAACGTGGGAAACACCAGCTCACCTGAAGGCACCACGTGTAAAAAAGGTTGCAGGTAATGTAACTACCTGTAACTCCTCACCTGCAGTATCGACCCTGAATCTCTCATTCAGAGTATTCAGATCCTTTACTGCAGTAAAAGTACATAAGTATTATGAGCTTGATGTAGTTAAAGTATTGCAGTAAAAGTACATAAGTATTATGAGCTTGATGTAGTTAAAGTATTGCAGTAAAAGTACATAAGTATTATGAGCTTGATGTAGTTAAAGTATTGCAGTAAAAGTAGTGGTTTGGTCCCTCTGACTGATATATTATTATATATGACATCATTAGATTATTAATAGTGAAGCATCAGTGTTAGAGCAGCATGTTACTGTTGTAGCTGCTGGAGGTGGAGCTAGTTTACACTACTTTATATACAGTTAGCTAGTTTAGTCCAGTGGTTCCCAACCTAGGGGTCGGGCCCCTCCAAAGGATCAGCAGATAAATCTGAGGGGTGGTGAGATGATTAATGGGAGAGGAAAGAAGAAAAAACAAAGTTCTGATACACAAATCTGTTTTCAGTTTTTGGACTTTTTCTCTAATCTTTGATTTTTGCTGAAATATTGGATCATTTGAACATTTATTGAAATGAAAGCATGTGAGAAGTTTAGAGGGAAAAATCACTATTTGGTGGAGCTGTTAACAACTCATAGACATGTGAAATGTGACCCCGACTACACACTGCTTTTTGTAAGACGTCAAAAGCCAAAAAGGTTGGAAACCACTGGGACTTGAGTAAATGTACTTAGTTATTTTCTACCACAGAGTTTATTACATGAATATTAACATCCGACTTTACATGATTTCCATCTGATTATTCTGAGATCGTTCATGTATCTGTGAACCTTCTTTGTCCAGAGTCCAACTGTAATCAACCAAAAATACTTTTACATGTTTTAACATTATAAACATGAGATAAACTGAGTATAAACTGACTTCATGTTGGGAGCTGTGTTCACTGTCACAGCCGCGTGCACGGTACACACGCACGCGCTCCTGATAATAATAATAATAATAATGATAATAATAATAATAATAATGTTATGGCTAATATATGTTTTTAGAAGATAAAGTGAAATGTTTTGTCTCTGTTTTCTTGTACTCACATCTCAGTTTCACCGGGATGAACTGAGACAAAATGAGCGTCAGGAGACATTTTGAGATTCCTTGTAGTGTTGCAACCAGGGAGAAGCTAAAGCTAACAGCTATTTAGCACCGCTGTTAGCATTAGCATGCTAACGAGTCGACAACTGTCCACCGCGACTCAAACAGCCTCCGACAATTAATTAAACACTGTTATTCACATGGACACGACGTGAGATGTCCGACGTTGAA
Source organism: Thunnus thynnus (assembly GCF_963924715.1). NCBI lineage: Eukaryota > Metazoa > Chordata > Actinopteri > Scombriformes > Scombridae > Thunnus > Thunnus thynnus. The sequence continues at coordinate 40,108,194 of NC_089518.1, forward strand.
TATCGTGTTGAATTTATTCTGTTTAGTGACAACTTCGCCCCCCTTTTACAGCCGTTAACGAGCTAGCCTGCTAGCCTAACTAGCCTCGCTGGACTGTGACAATGGAATGCTACGAAGCTAACAGTTAGCCCCCAGCTAGCTTCTTCCTCCAACACAAAACATTCACCTGATGTTACCGGACATGTGGATCCACACCGAGCAGCCCACTGTGTTTTCTTTTTACCTGACACTTCCCGTCACTGCAAACATGTATCTGCATCCATCATGTACACACATGACGAGGAGAAATGTTTTTCCCGGAGCCGACTTACCTCCTCTACTTCCCCGGTGTCCGAGCCCTGCTCCGGGGCTCCGCAGTCTGAGCTCCACCGGGCCTCCGGGGCATCAAGGACCGAGCGCAGCCAAACAGCACACCGTAGCCGGGAGAACCAGCTCACAGACGGCCAAAATATATCCCAAAATATCCCGGTATAATCCTGAGATTCACCCAGCAGCGCTGGCTTTGCCTCCAGGCGCCAGCCAGCTAGCCCTCCCTGCCGCCGGCCTCTGCGTCTGATTATCCGGCTTCAGCAGGCGACACCATCCCCCGCAGCTCCGGGATTATTAATAGAGAAGGAATTTAAACATATATCCTGAATAACCGCAGAGAGCTACCAGGTGGAGTCCGACACCTGAGCCGCTGCACTCTGCATCGCTGCCGGTGGAGGAAACCTGCAGGTTGGAGAGCGACGGAAGGCAGAGCTGCTCTGAGAGAGAGACAGGCAGACAGACAGGGAGAGAGAGAGAGAGAGAGAGAGAGAGAGACAGGTAGACAGACAGACAGAGAGAGAGAGAGAGACAGGCAGACAGACAGGGAGAGAGAGAGAGACAGGCA
>NC_089518.1:40114067-40201567 GCF_963924715.1 Thunnus thynnus
ACTGGTAGACCAGCCAGAGTGGTACTGGTAGACCAGCTGGAGTGGTACTGGTAGACCAGCTGGAGCGGTACTGGTAGACCTGGGTCCTGGACCTGCTGGAGCGGTACTGGTGGACCTGCTGGAGCAGTACTGGTAGACCACCTGGAGCGGTACTGGTAGACCTGCTGGAGCGGTACTGGTAGACCTTGGTCCTGGACCTGCTGGAGCAGTACTGGTAGACCAGCTGGAGCGGTACTGGTAGACCAGCTGGATGGGTACTGGTAGACCTGCTGGAGCGGTACTGGTAGACCTGGGTCCTGGACCTGCTGGAGCAGTACTGGTAGACCTGCTGGAGCGGTACTGGTAGACCTGCTGGAGCAGTACTGGTAGACCAGCTGGAGTGGTACTGGTAGACCTGTTGGAGCAGTACTGGTAGACCAGCTGGAGTGGTACTGGTAGACCAGCTGGAGCAGTACTGGTAGACCAGCTGGAGCGGTACTGGTAGACCAGCTGGAGTGGTACTGGTAGACCTGCTGGAGCGGTACTGGTAGACCTGGGTCCTGGACCTGCTGGAGCAGTACTGGTAGACCTGCTGGAGCGGTACTGGTAGACCAGCTGGAGCGGTACTGGTAGACCTGCTGGAGCAGTACTGGTAGACCAGCTGGAGTGGTACTGGTAGACCTGTTGGAGCAGTACTGGTAGACCAGCTGGAGCGGTACTGGTAGACCAGCTGGAGTGGTACTGGTAGACCAGCTGGAGTGGTACTGGTAGACCTGTTGGAGCAGTACTGGTAGACCAGCTGGAGTGGTACTGGTAGACCAGCTGGAGCGGTACTGGTAGACCAGCTGGAGCGGTTCTGGTATATATATACATATCTTCACACATTAAACAGCTGCACAGATTATAATTATTTCAGATTGAAGATAAATTCCACTGGACGTTTGAACTCAGCAGTAGATGAAGTGAGAGATGAAGCGTGCAGGACTCAAATGATTCAGATCTGTCACAGAACCAGTTCTCCTCTGGATCTGGATCCTCTTTCTTGCCTGAATGTGGCCCCAAACACAAACACCTGGTCAAAATGATGCATTTAGAGTTCTGTAAAAGCATCTTACAGATGCCAAACCAGTGACCCCCCAGTCCTCCCACTACAAAGCCAAGAGCTGAGCAGAGAGAAGAGTCCAGTCAGCTGGTCCTGACACTCACATCAACAACCACATCATTATATTATTATTATCATTATTAATATGTATTTCTTTCAAATCAAACTCTTATTATTATTATTGTTGCTGATCCATCAGTTCTGTTGTTTTCTGTTCTTTAATGTTTATTTGTGTTACAGAATATTGTTGTCTTTGTTGTTGTTTTTGAAATATAATGTAAACATGTTTTATTGTTTGAATCTGCTTGTATAATGTATGATGTGCTTTGGCGATACTGTAATAACAATAATCAATAACAATAACATGCTAATAAAGTCTCTTTGAACTGAACTGGATGTTCACATTTCATCTAGAATCTATGTGTCAAAGATACTAATAAACGTGTGCAGAATCAAACTGGTTAATATGAAAACTGTAACTGAATATAAACCAGGAACCAAAGTTACTACAGTTCATCCATCCGATAGTTGTTGAAATATTACAGTCAGTAGGATTCATCCTCTGAGGATCATGAACGTGTGAATAATATGAATATTAATAATAATACAGTCTGAACAGACCGACGTGCTGCTAACGAGGCTGAAAGTGACTGAAGGACAAAACTCAACTGTCTGACAGTCTGAGGAGACGCTGCTGTGCATCTGCAGCCTCTGTTGCCGTGGCAACTGATGCTCTCTCACACACACACCTATGATAGTAATTTGTTTTGACATCTAACAGACTTTGTAAAGGCGAGAGATCAAAGAGAAGACGAGTGAAGAACGATTTCAGTGAACAGAGACAAGAGAGAAGAGGATCATGGGAAATGAGAAACACATCAAGGAGGAGGAGGAAGAGGAGGAAGATATCCAGGTACAAAGCTGAGAGTTCAGCTGCAGTTCCTCTAGTGTCCACCAGGTGCTGCTGTGATAAAACTCTGTTGAACTTCTCTCGACAAACACAAAGTCAAGACAGATTTGATCCAAACAGATGAAGTGATGGAAGAACTCAGATACTTTACTGCAGTAAAAGTCCCGATACAGCAAAGTACAAATAGTGTTTTGGCTCTGACTGATATATTATTATATATATAATATTATTCCCTCTCTAATTGTCAGATGCAGTGAAACTCCAGAACCTCCAGACCAGAGCTGCCTGGATCCTGATGAGTGAAAACACCAACATGTAACAACACACACACACACACACATATATATATATGTGTGTGTGTGTGTGTGTGTGTGTGTAACAGATGGATCCTTCCATTGTTTTCTAAAGTGTGTTTTGTCACACTTTGCTCATATGTACCAGTTTAATTTGTGTTCTAACAGGATCCCTAATAAAAAGTTAATTAAAAACAGAATCGCAGTAAACAGTATCATCATCATCATCATGTATAATCATTCATGTTTCCAGAGATCCATTACTGCTAAAATATAACAATACGTTTCAGAAATCAGTTCAATGTTACAGGATTTCTGTTTGTTTGTTGAAACTTTAGCTTATTAAACATATTAAAATGTTTAAAGCTGCAACAATTAATCGATTTATCCATCAACAGAAAATTAATGGTTCAATTAAAGGATCAATTGTGAAATATTGTGCCATTTGGTCGACCATTTGAACCTTCTTTAAAAATATGAAAGCAGATAAACTTCACTTGAAATTTACTTTATCTTTATCTGTTTAGATGAATCTGATATGAATATTGCAGCAGGTGTCAGCAGCCAAACACTTCACAAACACTTCACTACTACTACACAAACACTTAATGACACAAACACTTCACTACTACTACACAAACACTTAATGACACAAACACTTCACTACTACTACACAAACACTAAATGACACAAACACACATCTGAAAAAGTTGGTTTTTATTTCAACTTGTTTTTTTGCATCACTTTGGAATCACGTATCGACTCAAAGCCAGTTTAGGTTTGGAGGAAAGCAGCTGGAAACCAGTAAGATGACGACAGACAGTCACAGCATCAACAACGTTCCTGACGACACCTTAGTGAATATCTGAGTCTGGAAAAATGGTCTTTCTGTTCAGACAGGAAGGCCACCGCACACTCGTCACATCATCGAACGCATCCTGAGCAACAGAGGCTTCAAAGTAACGAGACTGGACTCCGTCTTCCTACGTCCCGCCTCCGCGCCGTGGACACGTTTGGGATTTCTGATCACGACCTCACGTTTTCCCTCGATGTCGACCATGACGAGGCCCCAGAGGACCAGGAGCTGGCAGAAAGACAAACTCTTCATCTTCATCCTCTGATTTGTTCTGTGCAATTATTTCCTCAATTTTCTTTATCCTGCTTTCAAGCTTTTGACTCGGCTGAATGTTGTTCGCCGGTCTGAAGAACTCCAGCGCTTTAACCTCGTCTCCTTGTCTGGCAACGTCTTTACCATCTTGGATGAATCTGTAATAAAGTAAAAAGACAGAACATCAGAGAGTTATTAGAAAACAATGCTGAAACTTGAAAGCTGCATTAATCTATTTTAATCACCAGCCTGCAGAAAAATATCAGAACAAGCAAACAGACAGCAGATAGAAGCAGCTTCATAAAGCCTGCTGGGAATAAAGAGGCCACGCAGGTGTTTCAGGTCAGCAACTGATGACAAAACTCAGGTGTCACATCAAGCTCATAATACTTTTACCAGTTAATCCTAAAATATATAATAGGAACATGCATAAATCCCCGAACTCTCGTCATTTATAGCAAGCGGCAGTTTCAGAGTGTTTTGTCGGATGACCTCAGGGTAACGTGGGTTTGTGTGTTAGCTAGCACGCGGCTAACATGCTAACAGGTTTTTAGTTTTGTGTAAAGTGACGCCAGAAGCCGCCTGAGTGTGACGGAGCGGCTCAGACCGCCTCCCTGCCGACACACAGCCGCTGTGAGAGCATCACATCTCCGTTACTGACCTCCAGAAGCGACTTCCAGCGGCTCCCCTCGCGGCCGGTGTCCCGGACTGACTTCACCTCTCCCGGTTAGATGATCCGTGGTGTTGTTGTGTTGATTTGAACTCGCAGCTTTTACCCCCCCGCCATTTCCTCCTCAGCCAATCAGAGAGAACTTAGAGTGATGACGTTGCGATTACGTTGCCCAATCGGGAAACAGATGAATGCAGGGGGGCGGAGCAATAAGCAGAGCGCAACCAATAAATGAGCAGCAAGACATACATTTAACAGTAACTACATTAATGTTTCATATTATAGCGAGACTCTTCTGTTAATCTTTTCAATTAAATATAATCTTTTGTATACAAGTGTAAATAGAAAACAACTTTTTCTGAACATACATCATCTAGATGCAGTGTAATTACTAGCTCGGCTGTACTAGATATTTGATATGTTTAGTAGAAATATCATTTTATGACCCTACAACCAGGAGAAACTGACTTGTATCAAGCTGCTTGGTGTAGCTCTAGGAAACTGTAGTTTTTAATAAAAATATGAGTGTTTTTCCTGGAATGAGAAGTTATAAATACTGAATTAAGAGTACACTGAGTTTAAGGGGATGGTAAACTCATTTGTGTAATCAGATTTTAAATATCTAATTGCTAAATGGGTGAAAATTAATTCTAACTGTGTTTTATCCATGTTTGACAGCTGAGGTCCAGATCTCTCTATAACAGTTGGTCCCATGTCTGAAGCCTTCAAACATGCACCGAGGTCAAGGTTCAAATGTCAGTAAATCAAAGCAGGAGTCATGTAGAATCATCATACTGACATATGTTACTCTCCAGGTCGAGACCTTTACAACGATGTATTTGGTTTAACTTTACGACAAAGTTTTAATGTTCTCATTTCATGGACACAAACCATCTGAGATCTAGTTTCAGAGAACTTTGAAGGACCAAAATATAAAATGAAGCTTTTTGTTTTTTTAGTGGAAATAGTGAGCAGAATGAGTCACTTTCAGAGATTACAACACTGCAGGTTTGGGTTGGAGTTCGAGCAGGTTACTGCTCACACAACCTGGAGCTTTTTACTGTCTTTAGGATTCTTTTGGTTTTGGGATTTAACGTGACAAACAGCAGCTCATTCACTCAGAATCTGTTTTATTAGCCAATGCAAACATACAAAGAACGTGTCTAAAAGAATGTGTTTAAAATCTATTTACTGAACCGTATAGTGATAGTTTTGAAATGGGATATAAAACTTGAAATGAAATATTGAGTGTAGAAAGGAAATATGGACTCTATGAGCTCTGGACAAAGAGATGAAGTGTGTGTGTGTGACATATAATGTCTGTATCACCATCTGTATCACTGTCTGTATCACCATCTGTATCACAGTCTGTATCACCGTCTGTATCACCGTCTGTATCACCGTCTGTATCACCATCTGTATCACAGTCTGTATCACAGTCTGTATCACTGTCTGTATCACCGTCTGTATCACCGTCTGTATCACTTCTGTATCACCGTCTGTATCACCGTCTGTATCACCGTCTGTATCACAGTCTGTATCACTGTCTGTATCACTGTCTGTATCACCGTCTGTATCACCGTCTGTATCACTTCTGTATCACCATCTGTATCACCGTCTGTATCACCGTCTGTATCACCGTCTGTATCACAATCTGTATCACCGTCTGTATCACCATCTGTATCACTTCTGTATTCACATCCTGTAACTATTAATGATCAGAAGTATATGAATATTAAAATAGTAAAATTACATAAAAATATAAACGTCTCCACCTATGAACTAGTTGGACCAGAACCAGGACTCAATAAAACACAAAGTCTCTTCATCACATTTGGACCAGAAACCTCAAATAAAGTCTGTCATCCTCCAGATTTTTACATATTTTATTTATTAAATTGTTTCAACTGTAAATTAAATTTCCAACATGAAAAAATATTTCAAAGCTTCACTAAACTGCAAGAAACTGAAGAAACAGCTGATTACAAGAAAAGATTCAATGTGTGTGTGTGTGTGTGTGTTTGTGTGTGTGTGTGTGTGTTTAATGCTGAAACAATAAACATGAACTATACAATTACACAACTACTGTCTAATATAAAAGGAAACGGTTGAAGAGGTGACATTAGAACAGAGTTTCATGTATAAAGACGTAAATGTTTGAGCAGATTCAGAGTATCGGCGCCGTCTCCAGAGCTTTGACCCGAGCAGCGAAGACCAGAACTCTCTTCTCCACTTCAGCGTTGATCTGGTCCTGCGAGGCTCGCGGGTTCTGACGGACAAACTCTGCGATGCTCAGGATACACTCTCTCTGAAGACACACACACACAGACAAAATGACCCATCAGGGCTCCCGTACATCAACCTGAATCTGTTTTATTGGCCCAGCTGCTGCTGTCAGATTAAGACAATAAAGAATTAAAATACAGCAAAGTAATGTCAGAAGAAATCCTGACATAAAACAAACTAATATTAAAAAACATAATAATGTATAAAGTAAATATTTATACTGAACATGTATAAACTGTTGGATGACATCAGATGTTCCTGATGAAGGGTCTGCAGAGGAGCTGTATTATTGTACAGACTGTATTATTGCAGGCAGCTACCTTGTAAGCGTCCACTTGGTTCTGGCCGGTGAAGCGGTTCAGCAGCTCTCTGGCGACCTGGACGCCCGTCACCGCCGTCAGCAGGCCGCGGTCCTCGTCAGTCTGAGAGGACAACCACCGCAGCAGCGCCATCTGCAGGACGGGAAGAAAAAAACCCAAACTGCTGATTTAATGTTTTTATTTCTATTTATTTCTACTCTGCAGCACTGAGAGGATCAGAGGAACAGACTGTGAAACCCCTGAGGATCATTTCTCATATAATTATAATAAAAACAAATCAAATACTGAAGTGAGATGAATCAATGAAAGAAAGGTGTCGGTCAGCAGGTGCTTCCAGAGTCTCTTTAGTTTTACACCTGGACACGAGGACTTCCTGCTCGACTTCCTGTGATAAACTGGCAGCCAGTGTGGAGACTGTCGAGTGTTTTCTTACAGTCTTCTACACGTGAGGAAATGAAGCATGTCTGATGGTTTCTGACTCCAGCTGAGGGTCTGAACTCTGTATGCAGAGTGTTCGGACCAATCAGAAGCATCTCAGCTCGATCTGGACTTAACTGGAGAAAGTTAGCAGACGTCCACTTTTTAAGCTCGTGGGCTTTATTCAAAAATACCTGCTGTGTGCTGCAGATGAGCTTCTCTGATTGGCTGAGTGATGATTGTGTGATTGAGTGTGAAGGTTGTTATGTAGAATAGCAGCGTTTGATAAACATTTTGATAAACATTTAAAGGGCAAAATTCCAGAGGCTGCAATCAAAACTACTATTATCTCAGAGAAGAACGTCACAGTACATATGCTCATACTATATATATACAGATATATATATATATATGTGTGTGTGTGTGTGTGTATATTTGGGTTATTTAAGAGATGGATCCTTCCCTTGTTGTTGTTTGTTGTTTTCTTGAGTGTGTTTTGTGTCACATTTTGCTCATATGTAATTTTGTTTATGTGTCCTTTAACAGGAACCTTAATAAAAAATAAATAATAAAAGAGAGTGACAGTAAACAGTATTATCATCATGTATAATCATTCATACAGTTAAATGACTTTATTATTGTCTACAGCAAAAACTGTAAACAGAAGCAAACTGTTCACCGTTGACTGGAAACCACTTTAACTGCTCAGAGTCTTTCAGACTCAAACATTCGTTAATTTTTCAATGATCAATTAAAAGTTAAATTCATGTTTAAAATGCAGATAAACAGTAAACACACGGAGAACATAACAACAGTCATACTGAACTCTTTCACCAACAATAACAACAATAATAATCATCAGAATGATGGTGATGATGCTGATAAACCGTCAGGATGTTGCACTGGTATACCGGTATACCGGTATACTGGTAAACGCTGCTCTCCAGTAACAACAGTCAAACTAAACCAACACTAAGTTTTGATTTGTCAGTTTGTGTCGTCATCGTCCTCCTCTTACGTCATATCTTCATCTCTTTTCTTTCTATTCGTGGTTACTAAGGTAACACGTGACTAATTAGAGACATCACCTGTTAATTATTTTTGGTAAGTTTCTGATTTACCATCTGACGACGTATTTCTGTGCTGATGTTGAGAGTTTATTCACTTCTAGTTAGAGCACAGATTATTAAACTGAGAACACTGATAGTTTTATTCTCTTTGCCTCCTCCCGGCCTCCGTAGTTTCACAAGTCTCAAAGTGTTTTTTCCTTATAAAAGGAGGAATTATGAACATGTGATCTCAGATAAAGAAAACTAAAGTAAAACAATGATCCCAACCTGAGCTGTCACATCTTACCTGCTGCAATAACTGAGCGCTGCTCATTTCTGCTCCTGACTTCATGCTGACAAACCGACGAGTTAACGACACAAACACGAAGCAGCAGCTGGTTTAATGAAGATAAACCCGATAAACTTCCTCTGCTCTCAACTAAAGTCTCTGTTTACGTGGAAATACGCCGAAAACGAGAATTCTGTCGACTAGCTGATGCTCAACGCTTCCTTTTCCTGTTTACATCTGTTCTTCTTCGGTGGTGCCTGCGCTGCTGCCGCTGCTGCCACCCAGCGGCCACAACATGAACATACAGAGCAGGAAGTACTCAGATCCTTTACTGAAGTAAAAGTACCAATACTGCAATATAAAAATACTCCGTTACAAGTAAAAGTCCTGCATGAAAAATCCTACTGAAGTATTACAAGCTAAATGTAGGTACTTTATACTTCCACTCCACTACATTTCAGAGGGAAATATTGTACTTTCTACTCCATTACATTTATTTGACAGCTTTAGTTACTTTTCAGATGAAGATTTGACACAATGGATAATATAACAAGCTTTTAAAATACAACACATTGTTAAAGATGAAACCAGTGGTTTCCAACCTTTTTGGCTTTTGACGTCTTACAAAAAGCAGTGTGTAGTCGGGGTCACATTTCACATGTCTATGAGTTGTTAACAGCTCCACCAAATAGTGATTTTTCCCTCTAAACTTCTCACACTGTTTCTTGCAGGACTTTTACTTGTAATGGAGTATTTTTACATTGCTGTATAGGTACTTTTACTTCAAGGTAAAAGAATATGTGCTCACAAATCATTATTTCATAACACACACATTAATATCATCTTTCAGGACTTCTGAGGGTGAAGTTGTTTTTTTTAGATCAATCACTAAAAGTGTTTTCACTTAAAATGACAAAACAATTGAAAGAATTGTTTAAAAAAATGGTTAAATCTCTTCTTTTTCCTTCCACTTTGGTTGACAGTTAACTGTGTTAGCGCCACCATCTGGTCACTCATGTAAGGCAAAGTCTGCTGGTGTAGGAATAGTTTGTTTCAGGAAAGCTGTCAAAGTAGACGATAAAGAGAACAACACTTGCATGAAGCGTCCGCCGTTGTTGTTGATGTTGTGTTTTTGTTTCTTCCTCTTCCTATGAAGCGCCGCGCTACTGCCACCGTCTGTCCTGTCAGCGATACGACAGCGTTTCTACAAAGCTCTGTTTTCCCCGAACACACTAGAACCCGACCGGAGCCGCCGACATTCAGGCCCGAGTCCAATTTTTTTTTCTTCATAACAAACTGTACGAACCTAATGATGCTTATTCTCCAGACGCTGTGGATTCAAGTGGCTGTTTTCTCACACAGTGTCTTGGTCTCTAGCTGATCTGTCGTAGAAGGGACACTGACGGTGTTGACTTTTTTCAGATCTTGCTGTACCCATTTGACTTTCGGCTGTAGAAGACTTGCTTTTGTGGGCAGCGGCATTGTGGTCTCTGTGCTGGACTAGTGTCCAGGTCTTGTGACGGCATGTTGCGGTGGTAGATAAGAGTCCTGTCCAGCAGCTTTGGCTTTCAGCACGAGTCTCTTTGATTCTGCTTTTACGTTGCTCTGAGGGTAACCTGGTGATGAGGTCATGCTGGAAATTCTTTGGATGCGTATTCTGGTCTATTGTCTAAAATGACAAAATGGGCTTTCAGTTTCTTTGTCACTGTAGTGGACTTTGTATCTGACAGATAGTCTGGTCTGCTTAGCATTTCATGTGGAAGAAGTGTTTCTTTCTGTTGTTTATTGTCCACTGTCCTGCAGATGTCACACTTGGCTACATACGTCTTGATCTGGTTGTTCATGTCCTGCCAGTGGACACACTCTCAAACCCTCCGTAGGCATCCTTCCTCACCAAGCTGTCGGGAGGTTAACAGTTCACCCCTGAACCCTCATGATAGCTCAGCTCCTCCTGGAACGAGAACTATGGTCAGATTTCACTCGGTGTCTTCGTCTTGTCTTTGGCCATCCCTGGTGCATTGTCCTGATGAGAATCTGTGTCAGAGAAGCAGCATGAGGAAGTCTGACAGCCCCATTGAAGCCATTGACTACCTCTCTGGAGGAAATAGGGAGGTTGATTTATTAGCTCGGGAGCGGCCAGCTAGACTGAGGCCTTTGCAATTAATCATACCTCCAGAGTGGAAAGATGGTAAAACAGGTCTAACCAAACTACCACAGCCTGACCGACTGAACGTGTTAAAGCAAATACACGAAGGTTTAGGGCATGTTGGAGGAGACAGGGTGGTACAGAGATTAAGGGGCTCAGGTCTGGATATACATGAAGCCAGGGGTATAGTGATCAACTTTAGGAAAAGTTACCCCGAGTGTGCACGAGCGGAAACTCATCCACGTCACCCTCACACCCAGTTTAGTGCAGATGTGGCAGGGCTTTTCTCATGCAGATATACACAGGCCATTATATTTCCTCATCTGTGCAGATAAGGGTTCCAGTGTGAGGCGACTCTTACCCATGAGAGCAGCAACAGGAAGGACAGTTTCAGCCAGATTAGCAGAGCTGTTGATTCAATATCCAACCATTAAAACTTTGAGAATGGATAATGGAAGACATTTTAAAAACTCTGAAGTAACACGACTCTTAGAGTCTAATGGTGGACCCTCTTGTTTCTGTTCTGTTTCTTTCTTTCTTCATTTATTATCTCACCACTTCAGACCTAAATTTGACCCCCTAAACATGCTCAAAAACTCACCAAATTTGGCACGCACATCAGGTCTGGTGAAAAATTTGATAAAATGTAAAAATTATCCCCCAAAGTGCCAAAATGTGCTCTATAGTGCCACCTATGTCACTAAAATGGCCGCCACGGCACGTAGGAATGTCATAAAGAGATTGAACCAAAACTCAGTTATTCGTCTCATCAAGACCTACAAATCATACGCTGACACCCCTGACCTAAATCCAACAGGAAGTCCGCAATATGTCCATCAAAGTACGACTGTGCCAATTTTGGACCCCGATCAAACACTATCTGCTCCGAGGGCGTTAATGGTATCGGCTTCAAACTGCAGAAAAATAAAATCAAAACTAAAATTTGTAGCTCTGTACTGCAGTTTTTCCTTTATTAGGGCCCGAGCACCTAGCGGTTCACTCACACTCTCCATTCAAATATATGAGTATTTTTCTGTGTCCAGCTGCAGTTACTTATTGACATATACACCTGGTGAATACATGATTTGTAGAGTTGAATGTACAGTAGTTAGGTGGCACGGCCCTAACCACAAGAACTCGATGCATACACCACAAGACAATATGAGGTAGAGGGAGAGTGCTGCTTTATAGAGACTAGGGGTGTGCCCGAATGCAAATACATTATTCAGCAAAGCACAAATAGTGGGTTTTATGCAAATATTTGTTTCATACAAATATTTTTAAAATGCTTTAATGATTTTGCTGCCTTTACGAATACAGATACAAATACCGGTATCTCTGCACATCCCTAGTAGAGACTGCTGTTTAGAAGACCAGACCGAACCTGAGGACAAGAAACAATACCCTAACCCTAACCCAACCCTAACCCAATAATTTGGCTTTTGACAGCTTTAGTTACTTTTCAGATGAAGATTTGACACAATGGATAATATAACAAGCTTTTAAAATACAACACATTGTTAAAGATGAAACCAGTGGTTTCCAACCTTTTTGTCTTTTGACGTCTTACAAAAAGCAGTGTGTAGTCGGGGTCACATTTCACATGTCTATGAGTTGTTAACAGCTCCACCAAATAGTGATTTTTCCCTCTAAACTTCTCACATGCTTTCATTTCAATAAATGTTCAAATGATCCAATATTTCAGCAAAAATCAAAGATTAGAGAAAAAGTCCAAAAACTGAAAACAGATTTGTGTGTCAGAACTTTGTTTTTTCTTCTTTCCTCTCCCATTAATCATCTCACCACCCCTCAGATTTATCTGCTGACCCTTTGGAGGGGCCCGACCCCTAGGTTGGGAACCACTGGACTAAACTAGCTAACTGTATATAAAGTAGTGTAAACTAGCTCCACCTCCAGCAGCTCCAACAGTAACATGCTGCTCTAACACTGATGCTTCACTATTAATAATCTAATGATGTCATATATAATAATATATCAGTCAGAGGGACCAAACCACTACTTTTACTGCAATACTTTAACTACATCAAGCTCATAATACTTATGTACTTTTACTGCAATACTTTAACTACATCAAGCTCATAATACTTATGTACTTTTACTTTAGTAGGAATTTTCATGCAGGACTTTTACTTGTAATGAAGTATTTGTACATTGATGTATTAGTACTTTTACTGCAGTAAAGAATCTGAGTACTTCTTCCACCAGTGGAGAAACTACATAAACACACGTCCTGTTCGTTCTGCATTCAGGTCAAATATTAGTTTAATGATTCATCTCTTGTGACACTGCGTGACAGATGTTGCATGTTTACTCCATCAATTATGTATAAATGTGCAATAATTAGATGATTAATTGATTGACGTTATGGTTGCAATTAATCATTACTTTCTTGAGTCCAAGACGATGTCTTCAAACGTTGTTTTGTCCAAAACTAAAAATATTCAGTAAAAAAAAGCAGCAAATCATCACATCTGAGAATCTGAAACCAGCTGATTTTTGGTGTTTTATAAGCAAAAACGGTTAACTGATAGTTTCAATACTTGCTGATCACTTTTCTGTTGATCGATTAATCGTTGCAGCTTTAATTGACTTTATGTCAATTAACGTGACGTTTCAGAAATCAGTTCAATGTTAAAGGATATCTGTTTGTTTCATCACAAACTATGTTGTTCAAATTTAGCTTCTTAAATGGATTAAAATGTTTAAAGCTACAACAATCAATTAATCAATCAACAGAAAATTAATGGTTCAATTAAAGGATCAATTGTGAAATATTGCGCCACCTGTCGACCATTCGAACCTTTCAAAATATGAAAGCAGATAAACTTTACTTGAAACTTGAAGTTTATCTTTATCTGTTTGGAACTTTTTGAACCTGAATATTGACGTACGGAGACATTTCTGTGTCTTAATTATGCAAACAGAACAAGTTTACTATTCTACTACAAGCAAAATATCTATCAATCACATCAAAAAATGTTTTATTACAAGTAAAATACATTTGTGATTTAAAATGCGAATCAAAACTTTTGTTTGCTGTTGAGCTGAATCTGGTGGGCGGGACCTGCGCTGAAGGATGTTTCTATTGGCCAGTATTGATCTGAGTGACAGCTTGACTTAACTTCTGTCTTAATAACAGCGAGACTGTGATGTTTGAACTTCTGCATGTTGGTTGCTTTTGTTTAACGATCTGTGATGCAGATTCTGTGAGCTGCAGTGTTGGAAGAAGTATTCAGACCACAATGTAAAAATCCTGCTTAAAGTAAATTTGGCTGGTAAAACTTCAATACTTTTACTTCAGTGGGATTTTTACCAGTAATGAAGTATTTTTACATCGTGGTATTGATACTTTTACTTCAGTAAAGGATCTGAGTTCTGCAGGTCACAGAACCTGATGGTCACCAGATACAGTGAACCTTTAGTTTTGGGATAACAGGCCGTCAGACTTCAGGCTTTCAGTCCGGTGGGACATTTGTCAAACTATTAGAGACCAATGGGATGTCCCATAATGAGCGAGTGACGAGCTAATTGCACTAAGCTAGCAGCTACAGGCTGACAACATCACAGATCGTTAAACAAAAGCAACCAACATGCAGCAGTTCAAACATCACAGTCTCACTGTTATTAAGACAGAAGTTACATCAAGCTGTCACTCAGATCAATACTGGCCAATAGAAACATCCTTCAGTGCAGGTCCCGCCCACCAGATTCAGCTCAACAGCAAACAAAAGTTTTGATTCCCATTTTAAATCACAAATTTATTTTATAATAAAACTTTTTGATTGCAGTGTCAATAGTTTTGCTCTTAAATCTATGTTTTGTTTGCATAATAAAGACAGTGAAGTGGCTCCGTACTGCAGCAGGTGCTGTTGGATCAGCAGGTGACAGCCAGCAGAAATGACACACAAACACAAATATGAAACAGTTGGTCTTTATTTCAACTTTTTCTTTTCTTTTTTTTTGCAAATATTGTGCCACCGTTAACCTTTCTGAAATCCATCTTGTGCAAAATATCAGGTAACTTCAAAGTGAACCTGTCCAATCAGATCCAGTTAACTCTCAGGTTGTATAAGACTGCTGTGTTGTTCTGTATCAAAGTTAAAGTATTAATCTGTATTATAAGTATTCTTCTTCTTATACAAAGATCCCATGTTCACACTCAAACCTACAATGAATTGATCTACTAACAAATATAGATTTTCTTCCTCATTGTTGTCCATGAACTCAAACCGTAAAAGCACTACTTCCTGGGTAGAAGTCGTGTATAAAGTTATGAATGTTAATGTTCAGTAGGAAGCAGTGAGGGGAAGATGTTCTGACAGGTGTTCTCTTCAGGTACGGTCAAAGACTATTTTCTGTCTCAGGATTGTCTGAACAGTTATTTTCTCAGACTCAGCTGTCGGTACAGCTGGATGGTCATGAACTGAATTTCAGGATCTCCGGGTTTGATGTCGATGGCTCTCAGGAAGAAGCCCAGAGCGTCGTCCAGCTTCCCTTTGCTGTAACACTTCCTCCCTCTGCTGACCAGCGAGTCGTAGCTTGCGTCCTCAGATTTGGGAGGAGATTTGTTTTGAACAAAGTCTTTGGTCCCGTTTGACACCAGTCCTGGACCGACGGTCCACTGGTCCACTCTCTCTGAGGACGCGAGCTCACACTCGCTGGTTGGTTCCTCCAGGTCGCTGCTGTCCTGCTTCGACTCATCAACAGTATCTGCTGATTCAACAGAGAAGAACTCTGCAGGAGTCTCCTCCAACTGAAGCCCATCACAAGCTTCATCCTCTCCTTCATCATCTTCTTCAGCCTCACTCTCTAAAATGTCATCCTCCTCCTCATCATCATCATCAACCACGTCCTTCTTGTCCATGTCTTCTATGATGGAGTGGAGGAGAGACCGCCGTGAGGCCACAGAGGTGTTTCCTCCAACACTCTTTCTTGACCGGAGGGGGGTTGAAGCAGATGGTGCTGATTTCGGTGTGGAGGCCCCGAGCACCTGGAAAGAGTTCCGGAGTTGATTCTCATCATCATCATCACTCTCCTCTTCTTCACTGTCATAAATTACTGCTGCTTTTTTCTTCTTGCTAACCACAATGGAATCATCTACTGACTCGTCCATTTTAGAGGAGCAGGAGATGTTGAGGGTTTGTCTGAGTGCTTCTGAATGTTGGGTAGCTGAAAGAGATTCATCAACATTAAAACTTCCCTCCATCTGCAGCTGTGAAAGCAGCTTCCTCTCCTCCGCTTCTGTCTGCTGATCAACCATCACGTCACTGTCCTCCAGCTGCAGCTGTGGCAGCAGCTTCCTCTCCTCAGCTTCTGTCTCCTGATCAACCATCACGTCACTGTCCTCCAGCTGCAAATTAAAGTTGCCCTCAAAGGACTCCAGCCCTGCGCCGACTCTGGATGAAGTGTCTGCATCACCTGCTGCATCATCAGCAGCCTCAGACATCACCAGAGACTCCTCCACCACCTCCTGAGGAGACACGTCTGCTGCTTCCAGGTAACTCATATCCTGATCCACAGACTGGAGTTTCGGGGAATCCGGCTTCTCTTCACTTGCTGCTTCAGCAGTCGGTTCTTCTGTCATACTCTGATCAGCACTTAGATCAATCACCCGGTTGCTCAGGTTCTGTTGGCCGCCCTCTTTGCTAGAACCGGACTGGTCCAAATCCACCACAACTGGTGACCTGTTGAAGTTGCTGTCATGCTGAGGAGATGCAGGACTGGGTCTTGGACTTCTTGGTTTCTTCTCTCTGTTGTTGTCCACTGGTTGCCTGAGCCAGGCTGGTTCTGTGCTCGACGCCATGCTTTCTGCCAGCTGCATCTGCAACTCCGACTCAGCCTTCATCAGCTCCTGGGCCTTCTGGACTCGTCCTTCGATGTAGTGATGAGCCTCCTGGTCCTCTGGGGCCTCGTCATGGTTGACGTCGAGGGAAAACATGAGGTCGTGATCGGAAATCCCAAACATCTCCATGGCATGGAGGTGGGCAATGTGTTCGTCCAATTCAGCGTCTGTCCGGCGGTGTCGGGAGTGCAGGGACTGAAGCTGCAGCTGCGTGGACGAGGACCGAGTGTCCTCCAGTGTGAAGAGCTCCTTCAGCTCCTGTTTGCTGAAGTACCGGAACGGGTTCTTTTTGTCTCCGGTATTCTGCCTGATCAGGGAGTCTTTGAAAACCTGCCGTCTGTAGATCTTCTCCTCCACCGTGCCGCAGGTGATCAGCCTGTAGATGACGACGTTTTCAGTCTGGCCGATGCGGTACGCCCTGTCGACGGCCTGGGCGTCTGTTGCCGGGTTCCAGCTGGGATCGTAGATCACTACTCTGTTTGCTGCCGTCAAAGTGAGGCCAACTCCGCCAACCTGGGTGGTCAGGAGGAAGACGGAGTAACGCTGGTCTGTCTGGAAGAGAGTGATCAGTCTCTCTCTCTCTGCAATCTGCGTTATTGTGCCGTCCAGTCTCATCACTTTGAAGCCTCTGTTGTTCAGGATGCGTTCGATGATGTCGAGCACCTTCCTGTAATGAGCGAAGACGAGTGTGCGATGGCCTTCCTGTCTGAGCCGTTCAAGAAGGGCGAACAGAAAGACCATTTTTCCAGACTCGGATATCAAGGTGTCGTCAGGAATGTTGTTGATGCTGTGACTGTCTGTCGCCATGTCGTCATCTTGCTGGCTTTCAGGTGTGCTTTCCTCTAAACCTAGACTGGCTATGGCTCTGGCAGAGAGTAGCCTCGGGTGGTCACACAGCTTTTTCAGAATATTCAACTCAGCCAAAGGGGATCTGCTGGTCATGAGCAGCTCCTTGATGTGGTCCAGTGAGATGAACTGCCGGTATATGTCTTCCTGAACAGCGCTCAGGTAAGTCCAGACGATCAGGTCATTCTTTCTCGTCAGCGTGGGCATGACTGCTCCAGAGTCTTTCTGAGGATTTGGTACTTTGCTGTCCTTGTCTGGATATTCCTCTTTGCATTGATTTGTGCCGTCCATTTTGTTTTTCTGCACTTCTGCTTTTGTCCTGCGGAGGAAGTAGGGTTTTATTATGGCCATGAGGTTCTCAGACATCCTGGCCCCGAGAGCCTTTTCCCCCGGAGTGGAGTCCCTCTCCCTGGCGCGGGTGATGGGGTTCTCGTACTCGGATTTGAAGGTTTTAGCCGTGCCGAGGAGAGTGCCCTGACAAGCAAAGTCAAAGAGAGCCCACATTTCTCTCAGGTTGTTCTGGACTGGAGTCCCTGTGAGAAGAACTCTGTTTTTTGAAGGTATGGCGTAGGCACTTTTGGCTGTTTTGGTGGTTGAGTTTTTTATCTTGTGTGCCTCATCCAGGATCATATAGTCCCATGTGAACTCTTTGCCATTGTATGATGATAACTGCTGCCAGTTGCTCATGAGCATAGTGTAAGTAGTGACAATGACGCCCCCTCTCCTCTGAACTTTCTCCAAATTCCTGGTCCTTTCTCCTTTGCTGGCACCATGAAACTCCTTCACCCTCATGCCGGGAGTCCACTTTGCAAACTCCTTGGTCCAGTTTGTGATGAGTGACGTTGGCATGACGAGCAGTATGTGTTTGACCAGCTCGTTGTCATACATACCGGAGAGAAAAGATATGACCTGGATGGTTTTACCGAGGCCCATGTCGTCCGCCAGGATGCCACCTTTACGACCGTCTCTGAAGAGACTGTAGAGGAAGGCCACTCCGTTTCTCTGGTAGTCATAAAGCTTGTCATATAAGTCTTTAAAGAGCATTAACCCGCTCTCGTTAACATTAACAAACTCTTCATCTTCATCCTCTGATTCGTTCTGTGCAATTATTTCCTCAATTTTCTTTATCCTGCTTTCAAGCTTTTGACTCGGCTGAATGTTGTTCGCCAATTTGAAGAACTCCAGCGCTTTAACCATGTCTCCTTGTCTGGCAACGTCTTTACCATCTTGGATGAATCTGTAATAAAGTAAAAAGACAGAACATCAGAGGATTATTAGAAGACAATGCTGTAATCTTAAGTGCAGAAACTTGAAAGCTGCATTAATCAGCATGCAGAAAAATATCAAAACAAGCAAACAGACACCAGATAGAAGAGTTTGAGTGTCTTTCTTTTATGTTTGTGAAACAAACACAGAGTCTTTACTGAGTGGACTGAGACACACACACACACACACACACACACACACACACACACACACACACACACACACACACACACACACACTAAGGTTGCTTTGCTTGATTTAATACACCTTTTGAAAACTGAACTGAGTTGTGGTCTATTAGTTTTTGTATATTTCATTGCTCTTTGCTTTATTGGTTTGTATGGTTGGACAGAGCTGTTTTCCTTCTAATTTTATGATTATTATTTGTCACACGTCACTCTGACTGGCAGCCCTACGGCATGACATGAAGAAGACGTGATTTGATGGTGCAGATTGCAAAATGGAGGAAGAGAGAGTAAATAGCGAAGGAGCGAAGAGGAGAGGTGAGCAAAGACAAAAACGACAGAAAGCGTCCAAAGTTTGGGATAATTTCAAGCTGAAACAAAAGGAAAACTGTACAACAGCACAACGTCAGTGCTTCAGCATCTCAGCAGAGAGCATCCACACAAGCTAACTCTAGCAATAGCATTAGCATAGCATCCGATGAATTGATGGAATAATCTGCAGAATATTTGAATATTTTACTAGAATAATTGATAATAGCTGCAGCCCTACACAGACGCCTCATATTTATTTTAAAAATCATTTTATGGCCAAATGATTATAGAACAAGGTGCATAACAACAACGTCCTGATTCTCCTCTCTCCTGTTTCCTGTTTACCTCTTCACCATCGACTGTCCAGTCAAGGTTAAAATACCTCAAAACAAAAACAAAATAACTATATATAAAGTAAACTAGCTAACTGTATATAAAGTAGTGTAAACTAGCTCCACCTCCAGCAGCTACAACAGTAACATGCTGCTCTAACACTGATGCTTCACTATTAATAATCTAATGATGTCATATATAATAATATATCAGTCAGAGGGACCAAACCACTACTTTTACTGCAATACTTTAACTACATCAAGCTCATAATACTTATGTACTTTTACTGCAATAAACTGCGTTTCACCGTCCAGGTTAGTCAGAACAAGCATTGGAAAGAACAATACCAATGAATCCTACAACACAATATACAAACATCCATATAACCCAAAACTCCCAAAAAGCCAAAACTAAAATATTCTGACCGTTAAAGGACCAACAGAGCAGAACATGTGACATTTAATTTGTCATCTGAACACTAAAACTTAAATGATTAACTGCAGAACTCACTTTTCTGAAAGTTGTTTATGCAGTCAAACGTACTTTAAGTTTTTTTAAAGGTTTCATTGTGTGTGTGATCAAAGTGTGGAAACAGTAGAAACACTGTGGAGCTCAACGTAGAACAAAATAACAGCAGGAACACAGAAAATCTGACTTGTGTCCATGAATCTGTTGCCGCAGTGCATGCTGGGAGGGTTCCCAATACGCCCACCTCATTTAACAGCAGTCACATGATCAGCACTCATCCAATCATATGAATGGACCTTAACTTCATCCAGGATCAACAACAAATTAATCATCTAACTGCCTTCAAGGAACCAAATTAGCTTTATGAGAATGAACAGAATGATTTTAGCCTGATAGCAGCATGTTAGCGTGTTAGCATGTTAGCCTGAATCAGTTAAAGCACATCAGAAGCACAGGGTCCTGCTGTAGAAGCATGTAAAGGTACCTGTGGAACTGTTCCATCTTGTCTTCTGTTTCCATCTTGTCTTCTGTTTCCATCTTGTCTTCTGTTTCCATGGAGATGAAACTATGACCTGTGGAGACAAAGTCAGGATAAGAAACACTGTTGCACGCATTCGTTGCAAACGTATATCTTTCAAAAAATGACATATTATTGGAGGTCAAACCATTAGTTGACTAAATGATTAGTTGAATTGTTTATTTCAGTTGCAGCTTGTCAGATTGTGAATATTTTCTGTGATCATAAACTGATCATCTTCAGGTTTCAGACTGTTACCACGAGCTCTTTGCTACCTGCCAACATTCATTAGACTAATAATCTATTCATTAATACAATAGGACAGCAGTAAAAATCTGACCAACTTTAGGGCCATAACTAACAATTATTTTTTATTTTTGTCAATAAAATGTCAGAATGTGATGTTTAAATGTGGTGATAATCGCTCACAGCTCAAAGTGACGCATTCAAATGTCTTGTTTTGTCCGACCAACAGTCTGAAACTCAAAGATATTCAGTTTACTATCATATACGGCAAATAAAAGCATCAAATCATCAGTAGAGCTGTAAAAATTAGTCCCTTAATTGATTAGTTGCCAACTATTTAATTAATTGCTGATTATTTTGATAATTGATTTTAACGCCAAATGTCCATTCATTCGGAAATCAACAGCGTTAATGAGTCTGTGCAGCGCTGCTCCGGTACGTGAGTCAACCTCTGTGTCGTTGCCTAGGAAACTGTTGGCAGGGAATACGTCATTGCGTAGTATGTTTGCGTAGCGAGTGGGCGAGAAGTGACGGTGGATGCCAGCGGAGCAGAGGCAAAGGTTAGCAGTGAGTTGTCAGTCTGGCAGTAAATGTACAGTACAGACTAGAGTGTAACAGTTAATAAGTGCTAAAAAGTCAAGTCTGTTGTTTCCCCAACTGCTGGAAATGTGAAGGGGGTTAGCTCCAAAGTTAGCAACGATAGGTTAGCCCAACCTGAAGACGCTAAACAGAGAAATAACGTTAGAGAACGGAGAGATGTGTGACTGCTGAGTTCACTGTGCACTGTCCCGTTACATCCAACCCCCCACCCCTCCATATATAGTCCGGTAGATAGTATATATGTTCATATATGTTCATATGTGTACATCAGATTCTTCCAATGGGAAGATGTCTCTAACACTGCACAGTGTGTACAGTCAGGTGTCCATATGAACAGTGAAAGAGGTTTTTCCTCTCTGTAATCATTCCTCCTGTTCAACGAGTCCAACAACCATCAGTCCGTGACAACTTCACTATATCTTTACACAGCAAATAGTTGTTTGCTGACATCTAGTACGGCTGAATGTCGTTTGCACGTTTGACTAGCGGCTAAACGTGCGCTTATTGACTAAACTTAAAGAAAAGCTAATTAATAGTTAAATACAAGCATTTTTCTTGAGTTTTGGTGAATCATGATTTATAGCAAGCGGCAGTTTCAGAGTGTTTTGTCGGATGACCTCAGGGTACCGTCGGTTTGTGTGTTAGCTAGCACGCAGCTAACATGCTAACAGGTTTTTAGTTTTGTGTAAAGTGACGCCAGAAGCCGCCTGAGTGTGACGGAGCGGCTCAGACCGCCTCCCTGTCGACACACAGCCGCTGTGAGAGCATCACATCTCCGTTACTGACCTCCAGAAGCGACTTTCAGCGGCTCCCCTCGCGGCCGATGTCCCGGACTGACTTCACCTCTCCCGGTTAGATGATCCGTGGTGTTGTTGTGTTTGAACCACCAGATTCTACCCCCGCCATTTTTTCTCAGCCAATCAGAGAGAACGCAGAGTGATGACGTCGCGATTAGGTTTCTTCTTCTCGCTCTTCCTGTTTAGTGGTGAATTGCCGCCATTCAGAGCACTATCGCCACCAACTGTTGAAGCACATAACTCGTAAATCCTTGATATTGGACCCGCGCTTTGAAGATAAGTGAAGACACGTTTTAAAATAGAATTTCCAGAATCATTTGTGACGATCCCTTCATTCATCTGTTCCAGAATCCAGAAAATAGAGCAGCAAGACATAAACAGTAACTCTGCATTAATGTTTCACATCATAGAGAGACTGTTTACATCTTTTCAATTAAAAATCATCAAAATACCTTATTTGTCAAAGGTTGCCCAAACTTTTGTATACAAGTGTAAATAGAAAACAACGTCAGCTGACTCAAGTTTTAATACTACAAGAGGCTCTAAAGGCAAAATGTTGGTTCTTTATCTTTTAATATTCGCCTCGCTTCACTCTCGCCCCAACTGGTTTATCTGCCTCCTTGAAAGGTTGTTGAAAGAAGAACTCACTAGAAATACTGCATTTACCAAGATCTGACTATTTCTAATGCATTAAAAACATTAAAAAGCTTCCCAGTGTTTTAATTCTCTTTAAATAAACAGCGGAGAAGAAAAACAGACAGATGTTGGTGTAAGAAAGGCGTCTGCTGAACGAGGAGGGAGAAGCTCCGACTTGAACAAGCTGGCAGGAGCAAATGAGGACAAAGAGGAAGGATGGATGATGATGACACTTGCTGTATATGAAAAAAGGACAGATACACAAAAAAACCTTGTCCTGAAGGGTGTCTTTCACCACAGTGGCTGCTGGAACAGGACGTTGACTGAGCTGGTCCACGATAGGAGATGTAAACAAACAAACACAACAAGGCGGATCAAACGTGATACAGTCACTGGTCTCAAGGTCTAGTTATGTGCAAAGTGGTGCAGGCTGGACTGAAGTGATCTGGCTCCTGGTTGATTGTCTCACAGCTGTGTGTCTGTAGGAAGACTGACTCAGACAGACTCAGTTTTGTCTTAAAGATGAGCAGAAATGACATGTTGATCATTGGAGCCATTTATCATTACAAGTGCAGCGGGAGATATCTCATTGTTACATCATCATACTTAAAAGAAACAAAAACTTATTAAAAATGTAAGATGTTTTTATCCCACATAGATTCACTTTCATACCAGTTTCACAGTCAAAGTCTCAAAGATATCAAGAAAAAACATTAGTGATGATAAGAGATAGAGTTAATTACCAAGTGCAACGTGAACTAAATGTCACTTATTTAAATTATTTCACATTTTTGTCATTACATCCTGGAAGTCTATGAAGGTACATTTGTGTCTTTATTAAATGATCAACCAGAACAGGTTTGCAATCAAAAAATGTTTTATTGCAAATAAAATAAATTTGTGATTAAAATGTGAATCAAAAACTTTTGTTTGCAGATCCAAAGGTTTTGTTTGCTGTTGAGCTGAATCTGTGTGAAAGATGTGAGACACGTTTCTATTGGTCAGTCTGGACATGCACCAGTTCAAACATCCCAGTCTGCTGTTACTAAGACAGAAGTTATGTGTAAACATACCTGCACATTGATTTTCTGTCTCCTCCATGGGCTCCTTCACTAACTGTAGATGTTGCCCAGCTGTCACTCACATCACACCTGCATCTCTGTCTGACTGACAGCAGACATTTACTGAACCATGTCGGTCCACAGGAAGAAATCAACAGTGTTTGTATTTATGGATTCATTGATTTTATTTTCTCTGCAGTGAAACAGGAAGCTCACAGACAGACTGGGAGCTGATCAATCAATAATCTCTTTCATACAGAGAACCCGCACTATAGCCGTGAAGAGGATCCACCTTTACTTTTTTACACTGAGCCTCACAAACCCGGAATAAAGCCGCCTCCATGTGTGCTTTTACATAACATGCAGAGTGAGATCAGCCTGATCAGACCTGTAAACTCTGTCAGGAGGGAGTTAAAAGTTGATTTATACTGTTCTGTCGGCTTCCCAACTCATTTTAAAAAAGACGTGAGAGAGAGTGAATGAAGAGAGGGAGCGGTGGTGGTGAAGCGGTTTCTTCTAGAGCACAAACACACAACCACAAACCTCCTCAACCCTGATGTGGTCTGAATGTGGTCTAACACAACAGCACCAGCTCCTGGTCCCGCTATGCCGGATGTCGCGTTTATACACACGGTCGATCCGGCTCTGTGTAGCCGGCTTATTGCCCCCCCCCCCCCCCCATGTCTGACCTTTTATACAGAACAGCGAAGCGGATTACAGGCGCAGTATTCCCGCCTTGAACGGGCTGTAATAAAGGTTAATACGTTCAAACACATGGACAGTGAGACATTTATATGATTTAAACAGCTGTCAACCGTCTCAACAACAGCTGCCATCTCGCCTTAATACATGGGGAAGAGAGGCTCATGGGTAATGTGGCAGATAGAGTAACTAAAGCTGTCAAATAAATGTAGTGGAGTAGAAAGTACAATATTTCCCTCTGAAATGTAGAAAGTAGCATCACATGGAAATACTCAAGTAAAGTACAAGTACCTCAAAACTGTAATGGACTACTGTAGGGGAGAACATTTGATGGTTTTACTGCAAAATGAAAGTTTATTTGTTTCAAATAATAGTTAATATATATACCTCAGGTTGTTGTGTATCCATGGGAATTAAAACAAGTTATCTAATTATTATGGTTTTAGAACAATGAGCCATCAAAAAAATTAGTTCTATGGCACAACTTACCCCAAGGTAGGGGCAACATAAGCATGGGGATGGGGTAAATAGTGTTACCATTAAATACTGATATAAAAATTACACAAAATCAAACAAATTTGAGATAATTTTGAACTTTATTGATGCCATCAATTTAACAAAGGCAAAAACTCAAACTTTTCAGTAACATGTTGCCTGTTACCTGAACACTTTCAGTAGAGATTCAACTGTGATCTTCGTGTGTTAACTACAGAATGAATGTGTGTGTAAATGTGCTGTAGTGTAAACAGACAGGTGACAAATGAAAGTAAAACCTGGTCCAGGTCTAAGTGCTGGACCCCTACAGTGAGGGGGTCTGGTCCAGGTCTGAGTGCTGGACTCTACAGTGAGGGGGTCTGGTCCAGGTCTAAGTGCTGGACCCTACAGTGAGGGGGGTCTGGTCCAGGTCTGAGTGCTGGACCTCTACAGTGAGGGGGTCTGGTCCAGGTCTGAGTGCTGGACCTCTACAGTGAGGGGGTCTGGTCCAGGTCTGAGTGCTGGACCCTACAGTGAGGGGGTCTGGAGGCTCTGTTATGCTGGCATGGTTTGGGTCCACTTGTCCCCTTAGAGGTGAAGGGTCATTGCTAATCAATACAAAGTAGTTGTGAGTGATCAGCTTTATCCTGATGGGAGTGGTCTCTTCCAGGATGACTGTAGTGGAAATTTAAGATGAATTCACAGAGAGCAAATTATCTTTCAGAGTTTTATTGTAATATCCAGAATACATATTTGGAAGTCCAGATCTCCCAGTTTGCTCGGCTGAAGAGATGTTGAATGCAGTTCAGTGTTGGTACTTGCATATTCATCACCCTAACACTTATTTTGAATTAATTCACTGCATCTCTAGGGAGTTTCTTTCGGTCTCTGCTGAGAATTAAGAGTTGAAGGCCAAATCCTTCTCTGCCTTTCCTCCCTGAACATTCCCTCTAAAGTTACACTGACCGAGTCTCACACCTCAGCTCTGATAGTACCTGTTAGGAACATTTTCACATGGGAAGCAGAGATCATAAAGTCTTACAGTGTAACATAATCTAAAGACAATAACATAAAAGTATATGTTTCCATTTCAATGACAATGCCCTCATTCACAGGACATGAGGAGCCACTGAATGGTTTGATGAGTATTAAATGACGTGAATCATATTCATATATGACCTTCACAGTCACCAGATCTCAACCCAGATGAACACTTGTAGGAGATTTTGAGCTGACGTGTTAGACAGCGCTCTCCACCACCATCATCATCATCACAACACTAAATGAGGGAATATCTTCTGGATGAATGGTGTTCATCCCTCCAGAAGAGTTCAGAGACTGTAGAATCAATGCCAAGGAGCTCTGAAGCTGTTCTGGTGGTCCAACACCTTACTGAGACACTTTATGTCGGCTTTTCCTTTAATTTGTCACACGTCTGTATGTTCAGCATGTTTGTTTGTGGCTTAAACTGAACATTAGTCAACAATTAGGTATTTATTCATCAACATTGTAGCAGCTGTAACATGGATCAAACATGAACAGGGTCTCTGGTCTCTAGAATATCAGAAAATAATGTTTGGGGGGTTTATTGAACCATTGACTCAACATCACCGGCAGGTTTTACTCCACAACCTCCATTCAGACCAAACTGTTTCACACAGTGGTTCAGATCCACAGTTATGTTAAGTTTATGACCTTGTTTTGTAGCTTTCGCTGACTTAAATTAACATGTAATAATGTCCAGAACTTATCTGTTTTAATTTAGATACAAGACTGATAACTTTAGTAACATGATGATTCACTTGTTCTGTTTTGCCGACCGCTCTCTCCATGTGCTGGAGTCCAAGATGGATTGAGTAATGTGAATTATTCTTCCTTAATCTGTGGTCACATGATTATTTTTGTTTATGGTTACCTAGATACAGGGGGTGGCTCTATTTACCCTGTTCTCCCCTACTTGAGTAAATGCCTTTAGTTACTTTCCACCACTGAACTGCATCTTTCTAATTCTTAAAGTCATAAAATCTTAAATGAAGTTTTACAGCATCAAGCTTCGACTCTGTATGTTTATATTTTTGCTTCTTGTGTCTCAATAAATATTCATTTATAAATCAATTTGTTGATCAGGAGAACAACTTCATCATGAGTTGGACCAATGATGTTTTTGATAATTTGATAAATCGTCAAAGTAATTTATGAAGCCAATCAGCCGATCGTTCATCGTTCTCTGATAAATACAGATCAAAGCTCTTCTAGAGCTTTCAGGTCATATCACATGACCTTCATCAGCAGATGAATGACAGTATTATTGTGTTTTTAACATTATAATTGTGCTTTGTAATGACTAAAAAAACATTGTGCTGCTGATATGTCTGTCAATAACTAATCAATTCATATGATTGATAAACTGTATTTGAGTCGTGTAGTTAACCAGAGACACCTGAACGTGTCACAATCTTCTTTATCAGGATTAAATTTCAGCCAATGAGCGTTCAGTGTTACAGACTCTTGTCTCGTTGGCTCAGAACTGTGTTGTCCCCTCAAGGTGTGTTGGAATCATGTGTGGGGACCTCCCGGTGCGGGTGGGGACAGCTGATGATTATTATGGAGCTCTGAGGTATGAAGGGAGCGCTCGGTTTACTTCACTGGACAGGGTGGGGCGCATGTGCAGTGGAAGCCTTTTTTCCCAACTGGAGATTAGTTTGTCACATGAGCAAAAAACTGCGATGACTTCCGGTTTAACTAGTTTGACTTCAAAATAAAGCCCTGCAGTCTGTTTCACACTAAAGTGACCCTTACTGGATTATTTTACAGTTTTGGGAGTTTTTTTTTTGGCACAAATGAATATATTTTGTTATATGTAAATCTGTAGAGCACACGATCAATATGAAGATAAAAATGTTTTTGTACAAAATGGAGAAAATATTTAAAATCTACACAGACAAAATATTTCAGGCTAATAAAGTAAAACACTTCATCGGTCCGCAGACTTCTCTCTGTTGCTTCATCCTGGTGAACTGCAGGCTGATTTATAATCTATTTGTTTATAATCTATAATTGTCTTTTTCTTTCAATGAAACTGAATACATTTGAGCGAGGCACCTTTTAATCTGAAGTGTTTTATTATCTTGAAGTTCTGAGGAAATACTGTATATATGTGTGAATGTTTTAGTCACGTCAGATGTTTAGTTTCTTCTCCATAATGCAGCAGCATCAGGAGGCGTCTGATCATCTGCTCGACACCCTGGAGTCAGTCTGGGATCAACATGAACAGACAGAAACAGCAGAAGAAGAAGATGCAGGAACAACCGACCTGCCGAGAACCTGAAACACTGAGAACTGCTGCTGGTTTAAAGGCAAAGCTGCTCACAGCAGATATTGATCTACTTTCTGCTGTTTACTCAACTTTGGATCAATAAAAACTATTCAAAGCGTCCTGACTTTACTTTCAGTGCCTGAAACGTTTCCACAGTCTTGTATATATTCAAATACTTATAATATATGATCTAAAAATATATGTTTTACTGAACTTTAGAGAAAATATAGATCTGAACTGCAAAAAATAAACTTTTTATAAGTTTTTAGTCATTACTGCAATAGTTCTGTATGTTCCAGATATTTCTACCAGAATCATAGTTTGTATGTTTTTACAGCATCTTTAAAGATCCACATGTTTTAACATGTCTATAAAATACTCTGCTTCTATCATAATGTGAGTCTGATGGATGGAAAAAGTTCAATTCACTGGTTAATATTATATTATTGATCTCTAAAGTTTTCCTGCTGGACACTAGATGTTTCCTCCTTCACTGTAAAGTTCATCCTCAGTGTTTGTGACCTGCAGGCTTCAAGTTTCCGCATCACCTGTGTAAATTGAATACTGGACCCTGATTGGCTCCGAACTAGTTGTGATGTCACAAGTCCTGCTCGTAGGCCCGTCACTTAAAATCAGAATTTCAGTGAACTCAGAGAAACTTTCCTCCTTCAGCAGATGAATGAAAACAAACATCCAGCTGAAGGAAGAAGAAGAAGAAGAAACATCTCTGAGAGGAGGGGGGTTTATTCTGAAACTCTCCGCAGGAAGAGACTTGACGCTGGTCGAGGGGAGTTTACAAGGAGAGAAATATCTGGTCCACACGGAGAGGACAGACTTCCCGAGACAGACTGCGGGTCCAGCGGAGGACTGAGTGACCGTCAGCCGGGACACGGATGGCTCGGCCGCTGCTGGACGTTTAGTATGAGGCTGTGCGGCGGGAAACGGCCGGGAGACACCTACAGTCACACCTACAGTCACACCTACAGTCACAGCTACAGTCAAAACTACAGTCACCGCTACAGTCACTGCTACAACAGGAAGAAGAGGCAGAGAGCCGCCCGGTGACGGTTATTTACTGCAGCAGCAGAAGAAGAAGAAGAAGAAGATGAAGATGGGAGGAAGAGTGGAGCTGCTGGAGATCTGCTGCCTGCTGCTGCTGCTGAGCGGAAACTCTCAATGCAGAGGTGAGTGAGGAAGAGGAGGGTGAGGAAGAGGATTGTACTGTATGTGTGTGTGTGTGCAGACACATCATCATCATCTTCATTTAGTTTGTTCTGTACTTCACACAACTACACAGTACTGTACTACATACTATACAGTACTACACACTATACAGTACTACACACTATACAGTACTACATACAGTACAGTATAAAGTACAGATTATTGTAGTACTGTATTGTACTACTTTGGTATGCCGTACTACACTGTATTACACGGCATTGTGATGTAGTGTACAATACTACACTGTACTACTACAATGTAAATATAATCCATTACTATTCTGTAATGTGTTGTATGATACTACACTGTAGCATACTCATCATCATCACTTTCGTCCTCTGTGATGTTGGCGTCTGCGGCGGTGAGGCTGGTCACTGCTGGATGTTGTCGTCTCAGGTCTAGAGATGTGTCTTTGGTTAATGGTTTCCAGTAGTACTGGTTTCATGCCAGTCATTTCTAGGATGAAATCACTGGATTTACTCTCAGTGTGTGATCTCCTGAGGATCATCAGCTGGTTTAAGGGTCCATGTACTAACTACACTATACATCAATAGACAGTACTGTACCACACTGTACTACGCTACACTGCTATAATATATTATAGTCACACAGTTCTACTCTGTAAGTAGACTGTACTACACAGTACTACACTGTACTACACTGTATTACATTGTACTACACTGTATTACACCTTACTACACTGCATTACATTGTACTACACTGTACCACACTGTACTACACTGTATTACATTGTACTACACTGTATTACACCTTACTACACTGCATTACATTGTACTACACTGTACCTCACTGTATTACATGGCACTACACTGTATTACACTGTACTACACTGTAACACACTGCACTACACTGTATCACACTGTACTAAAATGTATTACATTGTACTACACTGTACCACACTGTACTACACTGCAACACACTGTAACACACTGTACCACACTGTACTACACTGTACCACACTGCAACACACTGTAACACACTGTAACACACTGTACCACACTGCAACACACTGCAACACACTATAACACACTGTACCACAGTGTAACACACTGCAACACACTGCAACGCACTGTAACGCACTGTACCACACTGCAACACACTGTAACACACTGTAACACACTGCAACACACTGTAACACACTACAACACACTGCAACACACTGTAACACACTGCAACACACTGTAACACACTGCAATACACTGTACCACACTGCAACACACTGTACCACACTGTAACACACTACAACACACTGCAACACACTGTAACACACTGCAACACGCTGTAACACGCTGTAACACACTGCAACACACTGCAACACACTGTACCACACTGTAACACACTGTAACACACTACAACACACTGCAACACACTGTACCACACTGCAACACACTGTAACACACTGCAATACACTGTAACACACTGCAATACACTGTAACACACTGTAACACACTGTACCACACTGCAACACACTGTACCACACTGTAACACACTGTACCTCACTGTAACACACTGCAACACACTGTACCACACTGTACCACACTGTACCACACTGTAACACACTGCAACACACTGCAACACACTGTAACACACTGTAACACACTGTACCACACTGCAACACACTGTAACACACTGTACTGTACTACACTGTACTGTACTACACTGTACTGTGCTGTATATTAACATGTGACCCAGTGCAGCTGTGTGGCTCACTGACGGGTTTTTAATCAGATATATCAGCTTTGATACAAACACAGTACTGGTTAGTAGATCAGTTCACTGTTGGTTTGGATCCAAACATGAAGACAAAGATAGAAAATCAGCAGAATGATCCTTTAAAACTTTACACAACACATGAAGCGTCAGCTGAGTGATATGAAGTTATAACCTGACAGTTTAACAAACATCTTAATCACCACACATTATAGAATAAGAAGCTCTGTGATTGGATGTTTCTTGTTGAAATGCATCTTGGGAGTTGTAGTTAACTTCTATCCTGAGATCTTTACGTCCAGTCTTGTAGCTTCAACTTTTCACTGAAGAACCAGATATTTTCTAACACAGCTGTTCATCTGTTCTGATGATTCAACAGCAGAGTTTCATGTTGATCAGAGCTGCAACTAATCATTATCTTAGTGATCGATTCATCGTTTGGTCTACAAAATACCAGAAAACAGTGAAACTTGTTCATCAAGGTGACATCTGCAGACCAACAGCCCAACGTCCTGACAAATGACTGACTGGAACTGAGGAGTATTATAAATACTCAAACGATCAATCAATTATCAAAACATTTGTTGATCACTTCACCGACATTGTCTGTGAGATAAACAGAGAGACCTTTAACCCTGCAGCGCTATGAGGAGGCAGCATCCAATTGCATTATGGGACATGTAGTATTCAACAGACTTCTCCACCTCTGCTGCTCATGTTTAAGTTTAATCTGCTTCAACATGATGGATCAGTGACGTGCTTTAGTTAACGCAGCTTCAGTTGCACAACCTGCAGCCTGCAGCGCTCTGAGTCTCAAGTTTCTAAGACTGTTGAGTTTTATTTCTACAGAAGTGAATCAGAACAGAAGTCGTCTCTGTGTTCTTCTCTGTTCTTGTGAAACATCATCAGTTCCAGTTCAAACTCCTCATCTAGCCGAGTTCAGTCCAAACACCAGGATGTGTTGCTGCTCCGCCCGTTTTTATCAGGGACGCATCAGGAGCCCACAGCCAAGTATCCCAGAATGCATTTCACACCAGCTGGCAGTGATGGCTGAGGTTGAGTCAGGCTGTTGTAATTTTCCGCAGCATTTTGATATATGATTTAATTCCTTCTGGAAGATAAATGTTGGTCTCACAGATGAAATCTAACAATTGTAGCTCCAACATTAGTTTGTCTGAATGTAAAGTGAAGCTTCATGTTTTTACCTCTGGACTCCACATGTTCACACATATACACGGATCACAATCAACACAGCAGTCTGTATTACAATTTGTTTTATTATTTTTTAATATTTTTTAATATTTTATTAAGCTACATAGGACTGGATTTTTATCAAAGCTACATTACAGACTGAATAACATAATTTACTGCAGAGATGAAGACGTCAAACTCCAGCTGAAGTCTTCCTGTTGGCAGCGTGTCCCCTCCAGGCTCCCGTAGACACGTCTCACAGCGTGTCCCCTCCAGGCTCCTGTAGACACGTCTCACAGCGTGTCCCCTCCAGGCTCCCGTAGACACGTCTCAGCGTGTCCCCTCCAGGCTCCCGTAGACACGTCTCACAGCGTGTCCCCTCCAGGCTCCCGTAGACACGTCTTAGCGTGTCCCCTCCAGGCTCCCGTAGACACGTCTCACAGCGTGTCCCCTCCAGGCTCCCGTAGACACGTCTCAGCGTGTCCCCTCTAGGCTCCTGTAGACACGTCTCACAGCGTGTCCCCTCCAGGCTCCTGTAGACACGTCTCACAGCGTGTCCCCTCCAGGCTCCCGTAGACACGTCTCACAGCGTGTCCCCTCCAGGCTCCAACAGCAGTGATGTTAAGCTAACGTAAGGCTAACATTAGCTGATCTCAGAACCCATCAGCTGATGATGGTTCAGCCTCTGAGGGCAACAACCAATATTTGGGATCTTCCGGAGTATCCGGAGTATCCGGAGTATCGGGATAACGTATGACAGATATCTGACATCACAGACTGGTCGTTGTTTACGGTCCGATCAGCAACTTGAGATGCAGGAATGGATGTGAGAGACGACGTCTATGATCTGATACAAGCAGGATGTTTGTGAAAGAGCTTTAGTCTTAAAGAGGAGGAGAGTCGAGCTGGTGTCTTACAGCCTGTTGTGATAGCAGTTAACAGTTTAAAACCAAACAACGTCAATACTTTTTGTAGGTGTTTTAGGTCCAAAGCGTTCCGCCTGTTGCTCCTCACATGACTGTTTACCCGCAAAGCATTTCCTGTAGAAACCAGATCACACAGCAGACAGGCTGGACAGAGGAGCTACTTCCTGTAAAGAACATGAGAGAAGAAGAAGAAGAGATACCAGACATCTGACTTTATACGCACGTGAACTGTTTGTGCAACGCTGACCTCAGTTAGGTCAGCGTTGCACAAATGTTAGTCCATAAGTTAGCTAACGTTTCATCTGTATGGACAGACGTCTGCATATGAAGGGACAATATATGAGGACTGGAAGGGTCCTGCTTGTTGTGTGTGTTGTTTGGTGTTGTGTTTGTTGTTTGGTGTTGTGTTTGTTGTTTTGACGTCACACGCGTGTGGTTGGCAGCTGAGCGCTGTGATGCGTTCAGTGTTCCTCCTCAATCAACTTCATTTTCACAAGTCTTCATTCAGGAGTCCAAGTCAAGTCTGAAGTCTGTTTATGTGCAACTAAAGTACGAGTCACCAACTCCACTGCCAATGTGTGTGTTTGTGTGTGTGTGTGTGTGTGTGTGTGTGTGTGTGTGTGTGTGTGTGTTTGTGTGTTTTGGCGTCTCGTTCAGGCAGGTTGAGCATTAAGCAGCTTAGCGTCGACTCACAGCTGAGCGAGTCCCTCAGTTCCAACGCTGACAGGAAATAAACCCTGTTTAACACTCGAGTGTGTGTGTGAGTGTGTGAGTGTGTGTGTGTGAGTGTGTGTGTGTGTGTGTGTGTGTATGTTTCTTCTCAGTCAGATGAGGAACAGACAGAAACACTCAGAACAAACGTCTGGAGAGTCTGAATGAATCTGGATTTACAGGAACCAGCAGACACACACACACACACACACACACACACACACACACACACACCCCCCCCCACACACACACACACACACTCACAGCGTCTGTTTCCCTGAATCATGACTCATTCCCTGTTTGTCTCCATATAGAAAATGAAACTCTGGATCTGTTTCACACATTCAGCTTCTGCTGTTGTTGTTGTTGTTGTTGTTGTTGTTCTTCTTCTTCTTCTTCTTATTATTATTATTATTCCTGAAACTTTTTATAAAGATGGAAAAGTTGACAACAAACAGAACATTGTGATCAAATGTATCATAAATAAGTGTAGTTTTATTGAACATTGTATGAATGTGTTTGAAGTGTGATGAGGACAGTTGTAGTGTGATGTGGACAGTTGAGGTGTGATGTGGACAGTTGAGGTGTGATGAGGACAGTTGAAGTGTGATGAGGACAGTTGAAGTGTGATGTAGACAGTTGAAGTGTGATGTGGACAGTTGAGGTGTGATGAGGACAGTTGAAGTGTGATGTGGACAGTTGTAGTGTGATGTGGACAGTTGAGGTGTGATGTGGACAGTTGTAGTGTGATGAGGACAGTTGAAGTGTGATGTAGACAGTTGAAGTGTGATGTGGACAGTTGTAGTGTGATGAGGACAGTTGAAGTGTGATGTAGACAGTTGAAGTGTGATGTGGACAGTTGAAGTGTGATGTGGACAGTTGAGGTGTGATGTGGACAGTTGAAGTGTGATGTGGACAGTTGTAGTGTGATGTGGACAGTTGAGGTGTGATGTGGACAGTTGTAGTGTGATGAGGACAGTTGAAGTGTGATGTAGACAGTTGAAGTGTGATGTGGACAGTTGAGGTGTGATGAGGACAGTTGAAGTGTGATGTGGACAGTTGAGGTGTGATGAGGACAGTTGAAGTGTGATGTGGACAGTTGAGGTGTGATGTGGACAGTTGAAGTGTGATGTGGACAGTTGTAGTGTGATGTGGACAGTTGAAGTGTGATGTGGACAGTTGTAGTGTGATGTGGACAGTTGAGGTGTGATGTGGACAGTTGAAGTGTGATGTGGACAGTTGAGGTGTGATGTGGACAGTTGAGGTGTGATGTGGACAGTTGAAGTGTGATGTGGACAGTTGTAGTGTGATGTGGACAGTTGAAGTGTGAGGACAGTTGTAGTGTGATGTGGACAGTTGTAGTGTGATGTGGACAGGTGAAGTGTGAGGACAGTTGTAGTTTGATGTGGACAGTTGAGGTGTGATGAGGACAGTTGAAGTGTGATGAGGACAGTTGAAGTGTGATGTGGACAGTTGAGGTGTGATGAGGACAGTTGAAGTGTGATGTGGACAGTTGAAGTGTGATGAGGACAGTTGTAGTGTGATGAGGACAGTTGAAGTGTGATGTGGACAGTTGTAGTGCGATGTGGACAGTTGAGGTGTGATGAGGACAGTTGAAGTGTGATGAGGACAGTTGAAGTGTGATGTAGACAGTTGAAGTGTGATGTGGACAGTTGAGGTGTGATGAGGACAGTTGAAGTGTGATGTGGACAGTTGAGGTGTGATGTGGACAGTTGAAGTGTGATGTGGACAGTTGAAGTGTGATGAGGACAGTTGAAGTGTGATGTGGACAGTTGAAGTGTGATGTGGACAGTTGAAGTGTGATGTGGACAGTTGAGGTGTGATGAGGACAGTTGAAGTGTGATGTGGACAGTTGAGGGGTGATGTGGACAGTTGTAGTGTGATGTGGACAGTTGAGGGGTGATGTGGACAGTTGAGGTGTGATGT
This sequence comes from Thunnus thynnus, assembly GCF_963924715.1. Taxonomy (NCBI): domain Eukaryota; kingdom Metazoa; phylum Chordata; class Actinopteri; order Scombriformes; family Scombridae; genus Thunnus; species Thunnus thynnus. The sequence continues at coordinate 40,149,989 of NC_089518.1, forward strand.
GGACAGTTGAAGTGTGATGTGGACAGTTGTAGTGTGATGTGGACAGTTGAGGTGTGATGTGGACAGTTGAAGTGTGATGTGGACAGTTGTAGTGTGATGTGGACAGTTGAGGGGTGATGTGGACAGTTGTAGTGTGATGTGGACAGTTGAAGTGTGATGTGGACAGGTGAAGTGTGATGTGGACAGTTGAAGTGTGATGTGGACAGTTGAGGTGTGATGTGGACAGTTGAGGTGTGATGAGGACAGTTGAAGTGTGATGAGGACAGTTGAAGTGTGATGTAGACAGTTGAAGTGTGATGTGGACAGTTGAGGTGTGATGAGGACAGTTGAAGTGTGATGTGGACAGTTGAGGTGTGATGTGGACAGTTGAGGGGTGATGTGGACAGTTGTAGTGTGATGTGGACAGTTGAAGTGTGAAGTGGACAGTTGTAGTGTGATGTGGACAGTTGAAGTGTGATGTGGACAGTTGAGGTGTGATGTGGACAGTTGTAGTGTGATGTGGACAGTTGTAGTGTGATGTGGACAGTTGAAGTGTGATGTGGACAGTTGAAGTGTGATGTGGACAGTTGAGGTGTGATGTGGACAGTTGAAGTGTGATGTGGACAGTTGAGGTGTGATGTGGACAGTTGAGGTGTGATGTGGACAGTTGAAGTGTGATGTGGACAGTTGTAGTGTGATGTGGACAGTTGAAGTGTGAGGACAGTTGTAGTGTGATGTGGACAGTTGTAGTGTGATGTGGACAGGTGAAGTGTGAGGACAGTTGTAGTTTGATGTGGACAGTTGAGGTGTGATGAGGACAGTTGAAGTGTGATGAGGACAGTTGAAGTGTGATGTGGACAGTTGAGGTGTGATGAGGACAGTTGAAGTGTGATGTGGACAGTTGAAGTGTGATGAGGACAGTTGTAGTGTGATGAGGACAGTTGAAGTGTGATGTGGACAGTTGTAGTGCGATGTGGACAGTTGAGGTGTGATGAGGACAGTTGAAGTGTGATGAGGACAGTTGAAGTGTGATGTAGACAGTTGAAGTGTGATGTGGACAGTTGAGGTGTGATGAGGACAGTTGAAGTGTGATGTGGACAGTTGAGGTGTGATGTGGACAGTTGAAGTGTGATGTGGACAGTTGAGGTGTGATGAGGACAGTTGAAGTGTGATGTGGACAGTTGAAGTGTGATGTGGACAGTTGAAGTGTGATGTGGACAGTTGAAGTGTGATGTGGACAGTTGAGGTGTGATGAGGACAGTTGAAGTGTGATGTGGACAGTTGAGGGGTGATGTGGACAGTTGTAGTGTGATGTGGACAGTTGTAGTGTGATGTGGACAGTTGAGGGGTGATGTGGACAGTTGTAGTGTGATGTGGACAGTTGAAGTGTGATGTGGACAGTTGTAGTGTGATGTGGACAGTTGAAGTGTGATGTGGACAGTTGAGGGGTGATGTGGACAGTTGTAGTGTGATGTGGACAGTTGAGGTGTGATGTGGACAGTTGAGGTGTGATGTGGACAGTTGAAGTGTGATGTGGACAGTTGAGGTGTGATGTGGACAGTTGAAGTGTGATGTGGACAGTTGAGGGGTGATGTGGACAGTTGAGGTGTGATGTGGACAGTTGAAGTGTGATGTGGACAGTTGAAGTGTGATGTGGACAGTTGAAGTGTGATGTGGACAGTTGAAGCCTGCAGGATGAAACATCTGCTGTCCAGCAGCAGAACTATAGAGATCAATAATATTGACAGATTCACAGATGATGGATCTTTAATGAGGGAGGATTTTAAGCAGATAATTGATCTTTTCCTCTAGAAGAAGCATCAGACTCTGGTTATGATGAAGTCGTCTCTCTGATACTGTGGACTAGTTCACTGCAGCAGCTGATCAGCTGCAGAAGAAGAAGAAAGATGATGGTGATGCTTCTTCAGTGGCTGTAAGTCGCCACTGTTTATTATTCTTGGTTATTGATTATTGGCGTGTTTCTGAAGGAGGAGGAGGTGATTGGGGGTCCCACAGACCAACGAGCCAATCATCAATAAGGAGCCCAGAGCAGCTGCATGCTGCTGCAAGAAGCGTTCAACAGCCTTAATATGCAATCACTGGCTTTCATTATCAATCTGTCCATTATTTACTCCATTAATTGATTAGTTGGTCTATTAAAAGTCCAAGATGACGTCATCCAGTGTCTGGTTCTGTAGATGTTCGATTCATTGATCATCAAAACAGCTGGTGATTAATTTAACAGTCAGCAACTAATTGATGAACAGACTGAATGTTGCAGCTTTTATATAAAACAACATCTTTGTTTTGTACTGAAGTTCTCTGAGAAACAAGCTGCTGAAGCTGTAAACATGTTCTGCACATGCTCAGTAGCGTCTGCTGTACACAGAACTGCTCTCTGGAGACTGAAAACATGATGCTGTTATTACAACACACGATGAAGGAACATGTGAACCAGTTTCCTTTAATCTGACAGTATACTTACATCTGAACTTAACGATGAATCGTGTTTCTGTCGCTGCGGACGTCTCCTTTCTTAACTCTGATTGGCTCAGAATCACTGAACCAATCAGAGACGTTGACGGAGACGAAGATGTTTCTGGACTGAAGGGCTAAATGTTTGTTCAGGGGTTGTTTGATTTGTCCACCTGGTCACACAGATCACAGTCGGACCTGAATGTGGTTCAAGATGTTTGGTGGATTCTGTTGGATGATAAAGAGCTGTGGTCTCAGCTGGCCTCTGATTGGCTGCTTGCTTTGCCAGGCCTGTTAAACATCTTAACCCAGTTGGCTGATCCACATCCAGAACTGGAACTGAGCTCAATGTGAGAAGGAAAAAAAGAATCTAAATTCTTTAGCTTTTCTAGATTTTCTTCAAGTTTTCTCTAAACTGATGTTGTTGTTTTAGTATCAGACAGGACTCGTTCCTTTTCTAAAGTGTTGTTTGTTTCACTTTGGTTTCACTTTTGCTAAAATCTTTCAAATTGTTGATGAATTAATGAGCCGTTGTGGTCGTTATGACGTCATTTACTGACCAGTAGTAAACTGGGTTTACTCCAGTCAAGGTACTGGTTCTGTACTGCAGGTTGTTTTAATGGTTTCCACCCAGTTTAAACAGTGAGAACTGGGAGTCTAACATCAAGGCAACGAGTTCAAAACCGTTTCACTTTATTTTAACTGATGATGTTTCCATGTTGTAGTTGAACAAACTTCAAATGTCTTTTAAATCTGATTTTTAATCAGCTGGATGTGAAGAAGATGAAGATTTTGCTTCTAAATCCTTTAATCATCTTTCTCTACATGTTCTTCATGTTTAGCTTTTCAAAAATCTTTATTTTTCTTCCAACTTGTTTGGTTTTTATCTTTTTAAGATTTTTCTAGATTTCTTTTATATTTCTTTAACTTCTGTTTACATTTTTTTCTTCATTTAGAAGTTTTTATTAGAGATTCATCCAGACTCTCATAAAGACTCTCCAGATGGTTTTCGTTGGTTTCTGTATATTTTAGATTAAAGCTCTTCAAGGTTCGTCTAGTTTGTTGCTAGAACAGAAAGTGACAGATGAGCTAAATGAAGTTAAATTAGATGAAATAAATCCGGGCTGATCAGTGGGGGGGACCTGAGAGCCGGATCAGGATCAGGATCAGGATCAGGATCAGGATCAGGATCAGGATCAGACTGGAAGAGTTCTTAAAACAGAACAAAACAACTTGGATCAACGTGTTTTTACTGTTTGACCTCCTGATCTGAATGAAGACAGAAACAGAAACATCCCATAATAAACACTCACAGATTTACACAGCAGGACCTTCAAAAGTCTTCATATCAACCAATAATAAAACTGAATTGGAGTTTACGTTCTTCTCCAAAACGTCCTTAAATCCCCTCGAACATATATTTCTACAATAACATAATATCTCCTCCTCAGTCTGATCTATGTAGTAACATGTTGGAGACTCTGCAGCTCCTCTCGGCTTTACGGAGCTTTATAGTGAGTTTCAGCTCGTTGTTTATCTGTTCTGCTTCACTCTCAGCGTCTCATAACGTCATTTTCAGAGAGGAAAAGCTGTAAAAAGTCACTGAACACGACCTGCTAACAGACACAGTTAGCTGTAGACTAGCTGGTGAACATAGTTAAAGAGAGTCAGATATTTCCCTCAGGAGCTGCTAGAGAGCAGAAACAGCTAAAAGAGAAACACGACTCCACATGAATGTTGCTCCGTAAATAATCAGCTGTTTGCTAACAAGTTCAACATGTCAGCTTAAAGCTGATAATGTGACAGTGTTGTGTTCATTTTGACTGATATTGAACTTAATCTCACAGCGGCTGAGAGCTGAATTATCATCATAAACACAGAGACACACACAGGATGATAAACTGTGCAGTCAGTCATGAAACGAGACAAACAAACAGCAGCTAAGCCGGCAGTAATGTGAACACAAAGACTTTATGTAACAGAGAGAGAAAGGCAGGGACTGAACTGAGAGGAGCATTATATTATTCCTCATGTTTCATTTTCTGATCAGCACAAAATTATATAATTGATGAAAGATAAAGCTCTCTGATGTTCCTGTAATGTCCCAGAATCCCTCAAATAGTCCGATCTGAAGCTCAGCACAGTGAGCTGAGGAGAGGCACTGCAGGACAACATTCACACACTGCTAACAGCTAACAGCTAACAGCTAACAGCTAACTGCTAACAGCTGATCAACACTCACTAGTTCACTGCTAACAGAGCTGGAGAGTGAATGACACTCAGTTTTGTGTATAAAATAACCAACAAACTGTCGGCAGATTGTCTCATTTGGAGGCGTCTCGTCTTCGTCCTCTGTGTTCGTCTGACTCCAGACCTTCACATCAACATGTGGTCCCTTAAAAATCAGAACAATAATTAAGTTAAAGGGTTCATATTCTTCTTTTAGAGGTTTTCTGTTATTTATATCCTGTTCAGATGTTGGATGTTAAACACGGTCAAAGTTCCAAAACTTGAGGTGAATGTTTGCAGAAATGCTGCCTGCAAGACAAAACTCAGGGCTTCAGGGCTGTGGGTTGCTAAGGTAGTTGCTACGGTGGTTGCTAAGGTGGTTGCTAAGGCTGTTGCTAAGGTGGTTGCTAAGGTGGTTGCTGAGGTGTTCGCTCAGGTGGTTGCTAAGGTGGTTGCTAAGGTGGTTGCTAAGGTGTTTCCATGTGTTGTTCAGCTCCAACATGTTCGGATGGATTTGAGAAGTTGACATTTGGAGTAAAGAAGGAGAAGAAATGAAATCCTGCTACTATAGTTTGTTTACGTAGCCGGAGGAAGCTTCCTGAAGCTGACCAATCAGAACAGAGTGGGCTCATCAGGAGGCGGGCCTTAAAGAGACAGGAGCTAAAACGGCCTGTTTCAGACAGAGGCTGAACTGAGGGGCTGCATAAAGGACCAGTAGAAGATCAATAAGGAGTTTTTATTCCAGTAGAGCCCCAGAATATAAATATAGAGCTGCAAATGTGCAGAATATGAGTCCTTTAAGGAGAAGCATCAGTCAATCCACTTTGAAATTAAAGAAAAAAGATGTTTCTCGTAACTTGAGATCTTAAATCTTTTAATCTAAACGTTCAGGTTGTTTCAGATGGAAACAAACATGAATGTAGAAAACAGACTGTTAATCCCTTGTTTTGTTCCTGGAACTATTTGATTGAAATAAAAAACTATTTATCTTCTTCTTCTATCATCTTTAAAGGCTTTCAAAGGTCAAAGGTTCAGATGTTGGAAGTTTTGTCAGTTTTCTGTCATAAATCAGAAACAAACACTATTAATGAACAGTGTTGTTGCAGGTTTCATTATAAATCTGACCTAACGTCATGTTTAACATGACAGGTGATTGTCATAGTTACCCATGTTTACCTGAGCAGGTCAGCAGGGAGGAGAGCAGGCTGCAGCTTAGATTTGTTTCAAGGTTTTTTTTGTTTAGTTTTGTCTGTTTCATTAATACTTTTGTTAATAAAAACAGTTTTAACATCCCTTTAAAAGTTCCCGGAGCCAAATGACATCATCTGGGCTCCATACGGGGCGACAGTAACGTCCAGCATGTTGGACTCTTAGAAAACAAGAAGACGGATCAATAAGATCAATAACAGCAGAACGAGGTTTTTATGTGACGATGCGGCTCCGGGCAGGACGACGAGGAGGTCGTTAGCTGCAGCCGTTACCATGGTTACAGATTACTACATCCAGTCTGTTGTGTTGTGAACAGATGGAGACGAACTGAACTCACACTTTACTCATCTTTAAACTGTGTGTGTGTGTGTGTGTGTGTGTGTGTGTGTGTGTGTGTGTGTGTGTACTTCTATCTTTGTGTGAACCAGTTACAGTTCATGGTTTATTATTTTTGGGGCTTTGAAAGGTGTCTGATGATCTTTAAGGAAAACACACACGCACACACACACACAGACACACACACACACACACAGACACACACACACACTCACAGTCAGAATACAGTAACCTGCAAATAACACTTGATATCCTATTGTTATTTAAAATGGTCATATGTTGATATTAATGTGGTCATATGTTGATATTAATGAGGTCATATATTGATATTAATGAGGTCATATGTTGATAGTAATGTGGTCATATGTTGATATTAATGAGGTCATATGTTGATATTAATGAGGTCATATGTTGATATTAATGAGGTCATATGTTGATATTAATGAGGTCATATGTTGATATTAATGTGGTCATATGTTGATATTAATGTGGTCATATGTTGATATTAATGTGGTCATATGTTGATATTAATGTGGTCATATGTTGATATTAATGTGGTCATATGTTGATATTAATGAGGTCATATGTTGATATTAATGTGGTAATAACCTGATAATAACGAGGTAATAATGGTTACCTGGTTAATTAGCAGATAAACATGCTGAAATTCTTCCTCATGTTCCAAACATTGACTGTTGTTTTAAGGAAACTCTGTAACGCTGTGATTTGTTGCCTGGAAACACAAAATGACTCAAAACGAGTAATTAAGAGTCTAAATACTCGACACTGTGTTTGCAGTTTCCATGTTGTCTGCTGTTCACTGACCGACTGTTTCCTCCCGCAGACTCCCAGACTGAACACCTCTCCTCCTATCAGCTGACTGTCCCTCGACCAATAGGAGGCCGGCTGAGGAGGGACGTACACGGCGAGCCGCCCAGTCAGGTACTGAGGTTTGGACTTCTGTCGTGTCTGTTTCTAGTTTCTCTCTTTTCCCTCCATCTGAGTGCCCTCCTCTCTCTCTCTCTCTCTCTCTCTCTCTCTGCGCTGTGTGACCTCTGACCTCAGGAAGTGCAAAGTCAGCACAGGATCAGCTGACCAGTCAGGTCCACTTCCTGTCTGTGTGACCTCACTCGACCCTCGCTGTGTCAGCAGCAGATTATCTCTCCTCACTGAGTCCACAACTGTTTGAACATGAAAAAAGAAAAAGATGCTTCCAGTGTATATTAATAGTGAGATGATGATGATGATGATGATGATGATGATGATGACGATGATGATAATGATACTAACAGACCTCAGATTAAACCAACCAGCTTCCATTCAAAAAGCCTCAACTTCTCTCTAAATAGAGTCAACATATAAATGATAAAAACATTTTAAAATACACAAACAGAAAACTGCTCGTTATAACTTCCTAAATGTATTTATTATTATTGCTCCGTTGATAAGATGTTTAGACTTACAGCAGCTGATGATGTCTGCTGTCTGGTCGTTTGATTGACAGCTGTGATTGACAGCTGTGATTGACAGCTGGCTCACCTGCTGCTCTTCCCGCCTTCAGGACTCACACTGAGTCCGACTGTTGTCGGTCTCGTTGTCGTTGTTCAACTGATGTAATATTGTATTGAACAGTTTTATCTTCACACAATGAACAGCAGCCTGATTGATTCATGGTGGAAGGAAAGTGTTGTTATTGAAGTATTGACCAGATCAGATTATGTGTTCGTCATCTTGTCATATTAACTGGATTTACATGATTCTTCTGTTTACATCGTTATCTACTGATTTGATATAATAATAATAAACAAATAAATCATATATATATAAAGGGTAGAGATATAAAGGTATATTTTCAGGACACTTGTTTGATATCCCATCATAATCTGATTGATAAGTGACATGTTGTTGACTGTATGGACTGTAAATAGAAGTTATGATCTGGACAGTTTAGAATAAGTCTGAATAAGGTGAAGAGTTGTTGGTGATGATGGTAGATGAGCTTCAGCTACTATTTCAGTAAAAACTGTACATCATCACGTGTGCATTATGGGAAAGGACTCATACTTTAATGGAACTTAACTTTAATAAAAATAAAGATCAATCAGTGTGGTCTTTATATTTGATGAGAGACTCGATCCTCCTGAGGCGTGATGAGACCAGAGATGTTTTTGTTGCTCCGTCTTCCTCTTTGTGGGACTAACTTGACTTCATCCTGGGGCTAACTGGGCTAACTGGGCCCTGCTCCAGAGCCTAGTTAGCCCAGAGTTTGCAGGGTTATTCCCTGATTATTATTCCAGATTTCATCTTCAATTCTCTCCACTATAAGGCAGAGTAGCAGCAGTGGATAGCTCCTTGTGTTAGCCAACAGTTAGCTTGTTGTAGCAGCCTGAAGGACTCTTTATACATCCATGGAAGGACTGTTAAGGACTGTTGTTAAGCTAATGGGAGAAATTATCTGGACTGTGCAGTGCAGCAGCAGCAGGACGCTGCCGGGGAGGCTGGAGAGAGAAGCAACTGGAGAAACAACCAGGAGAGTTAGCTTGTTTGTCATTAATGCTAATGATATCAGACTGGTTAACCAGCAGCCACAAAGTTCTGTTAACTAACAAACAAGATGACAAATGGATGTTATGACATGAATACTTCATCTCCATGATAGAAAGAAGAAGACATCAGATAACGTGAGTCAGATACAGCTTCTCTCTCTCTCTGTCTCTTTGGTCGCTAATTTCATCTCTGATGGTTAAATGTCTCTGTGTGGCTGTTGTGTGAATTTATCTCCTTAACAAGAATGCAGCAGAGATATATACAAATATAATGTGCTGTAGGTAGTTTGCTTGTTGAAGTTACAGTGAGCTGTCTTTTTAATTTAGTGGTTGTTCAGTCACCTGTTGATGATGTGTGATTAGTGAATGAGTGCAGGAGGTCTGGCTGTTTGCTTCTGACAGTTTCTTTAGTTGGTTTTTAAGCTGAGCCATATATTGAGTAATAAGCTTAAAGTAACTAGAATAACAAGTGTTAACTAGTGGTGTAACGGATTGTAGTTGATCCGTGATCCGTATGGATCACCCCCCCCCCCCCACGGTTCAGCAGGCATATGAACTGCAGATTAATTGCAAAATTTAATGTCTCATTTAAAACAAAGTAAACAAACTGCTGTAAGTACAAGTCATGGACAGACAGCGTGTCGCTAACAGGGATTTTGAAGAGCAACGATCAAACCAGCATCTAACGGGTTGAAGTGACATCTGAGTTGTTTACCTGCTGTTTGATGTGCTGCAGCTGAGCAGCTAATTAGCATCTAGCTGCTAACTGACGTTAGCGGTGAATGTTTGTTATCATCAAGTTTTGATGATGTGGACAGAGGCTGTTTCATTCACTGTTTAAAAGAGGAAGGTTTCATGCCTCATATTGCAATAACTGAGCATTGAATATTTTATATATTTTATTTTATTTTATTTAAACATTGGACATCTTAAATGTTGTTTTCATTTAAGACCATGAGCAAAAGTTCCTTGCTATTTCTGGCTGTAAATGTGTTACAGAATAAATAGAAAACAAAGTTTTATTTGTCTCTCCCTTTTTTTTCGCTGATCCTAATAATGATCTGATCCGTGACTCAAATCCGTGATACGATCTGAACCGTGAGTTTTGTGATCCGTTGCACCCCTAGTGTTAACATGTCAGCTTTGTAGACCATATTTTATATGTCGTGCACATAGATCAGAGTGTGTAAGTCATGTATTTGATACATGCATTAATACTTTCTGATGTGAACCTACACTTTTAAATCTGTGAATGTTTTTAGTGTTCAGTCTTTCTAGTATTCAGCACTGATCTGTTCCTGTATCACATTATAAGCTTTGTGCTACTTTATATATTTCTGTATACTAAGAAAATACACAGGAAACACAAGTAAATCATGTGATATGTTTTTGTCTGTTTTTGATGAGATCATAAATCTGTTGTCACAATAGAACAATACTATAAATTTGAATTTAACTTTGTTGGTAAAATGACACATTTGATCCAGTCCATGGCTAAAATGAGCTCTTCTTTGTTTAGATGCTAAATGTCTTTAAAGAAGCAGCCTTTACACCACTAAAGCAAATTGTTTTATTGGCATATAAAATTGCCCCCTCTGATTTCATCAGGTGGGACAATGATATAGTTTGATGCGGTTTGTTGGTTTTCCTCCCCAATTTTTTGAGTCACCAGCCGCCACTGGTTCAGGTCAAAGGTCAAACTCAGCCACATCTCAGTTTTCACTTTTTGCTTGTTTAAAAACTCTTGTGAGATTTTGCAGCGTGTTTGGATCTTGAGACTGAAACATCGTCTCCTCGTGCAGCTCCGTGTTTGACAGTCGGCACCGTGCAGCCACGTGGTCCCGGTCTGGTCCACAGTAAACATGCTGGACTCCATCTGATCCCAACTCAGTGACTTTAGTTTCATCTGAAGAAAGAACGCGCCGCCAGCGTTCATCAGGCTGCTTTTGTGAGCAGTAGTTTTCTTCTTGGACGTCGTCTGCAGCTTCCATCCTCCTTCACCTGCTGACCTGCTGCAGCTGTGTGATGATGATCTTGTGCCTTCATCTTGTTCAGGCAGTTTCTCACCGTGTGGAGCCTTGTTGCTTTAGACTCAAGCCAACATTGAGGAAGCTGTGATGTTCAGAAGATATTGAATATTGAAGAAGATTTCATATCTCTACTGTTACACTGTACTACACACACAGCAGAGAGGACGATTGTGTCCTCCACTGACATCACTTTTCCCACCCTTCCTCCCTCCCACACACACACACTCACACACACACTCACACTCACACACACACACACACACACACACACACACACACACACACACACACACGCTCACACTCACACACTCACACACACACACACACACACACACACACACACACACACACACACACACGCTCACACTCACACACTCACACACACACACACACACACACACGCTCACACTCACACACTCACACACACACACACACACACACACACACACACACACACACACACGCTCACACTCACACACTCACACACACACACACACACACACACACGCTCACACACACACACACACACACACACACACACACACACTCACACACACACACACTCACACACACACACACACACACACACACACACTCTCACACAAACACTCACACACACAAAGTGTGAAAGAGAGAGAGAGACAGAGAGAGAGAGAGAGAGAAAGAGAGAGAGAGACAGAGAGAGAGAGAGAGAGAGAGAGAGAGAGAGAGAGAGAGACAGAGAGAGAGAGAGAGAGAGAGACAGAGAGAGAGAGAGAGAGAGAGACAGAGAGAGAGAGAGAGAGAAAGAGAGAGAGACAGAGAGAGAGAGAGAGACAGAGAGAGAGAGAGAGAGAAAGAGAGAGAGACAGAGAGAGAGAGAGAGAGAGAGAGAGAGAGAGAGAAAGAGAGAGAGACAGAGAGAGAGAGAGAGAGAGAGAGTGGGCGCTAAAATGTTCAGCATGTTGATGTTGTGACATCATCACATCACAATGTTACTGAGTTTACAGCAGCTGATAATAATGTAAATCCTGATGTCACATGACAACCTGTACAAGTACACACTGATACACATGATGTCATAAATAATAATACCAAACCACTACTTTTACTGCAATACTTTAACTACATCAAGCTCATAATACTTATGTACTTTCACTGCAATACTTTAACTACATCAAGCTCATAATACTTATGTACTTTTACTGCAATACTTTAACTACATCAAGCTCATAATACTTATGTACTTTTACTGCAATACTTTAACTACATCAAGCTCATAATACTTATGTACTTTTACTGCAATACTTTAACTACATCAAGCTCATAATACTTATGTACTTTTACTGCAATACTTTAACTACATCAGGCTCATAATACTTATGTACTTTTACTGCAGTAAAGTATCGGAGTACTTCTTCCACCGCTGGTCACATGTTTGATCAGGTGGAAACTCAGTCAGGCGTCTTCCTGTGCAGACAGGAAGTTAGAAGACAAAACAACGCAGTCAGAGAACATTCTCGTTGAAATGCATTCTGGGTAGTGTTTTATTTTAAAGCTCTTTTAATTTGATACTAATTTCCGGAGTAATTTGCAGCTATTTAACAGTTAACAGAGAGGAAGCTGCAGTTTGGTACAAATTATAAGAAAAACAGAGAAAAAGCTCCTGATGATATTTGGGTTTATATGAAGGTTTTCATTTGTACAAATGAGACTCTTGTCAGTTTTCAGTGTGAAGTTTTCTGTCAAACTATTTTTCAGCATATTAGTTTTTTTCAATAATTTCCTAAAAGTATGAGCTGTGTAACTGATCATTCTGAGTTTATGCTGTATTTGAATTAAAACTACACTGAAAAACAATGAATATCTGTCAGTTAAAGACATGTGAAGTGTGTAATGTTCCTGTTTGTATCAAACAGCATCATCGTCCCAGTAAAACGTCCTCAACATTCACTGTAAACAGCTGCAGGTTGATAATTAACCTGTGAATGACTCCACTAACGAACCGTCTCTGTCTCCGTCTGCAGGTCTCATATATGATCAGCGTGGACGGACGTGATCATGTGGTTCACCTGGAGAGAAACCAGTAAGTTGTGATTGGAAGCTGTATTGATTACTGGGCTGAGGGTGTCATGTTGTTATCTGTAGACACTCACTGACATTTACAACTGTTCAGTGGGGAAGAAAAGAGAAAGTGCAAAGAATTATGGGAGTTTTGACCCTGATGTATGGAAGCCTATAGGGGACTTTATTAAAATGATCATGTAAACTTGTAGTTCCACTATAGCTTTATGATTTCACACATGTGGGATATATATATATGTTCATAAACATTTACAACTTCTACCATCGACTGAGTGTAAATATGGAGGACATGATGGCTCCCAACTGGATACGGCGTCGGAGGCGGGGCCTGTTGATTCTATTAAAGTTGCTCAGTGGTGCATGAAGCCAAAAAAGCCACTTCCTGAAAACATACTGTGCACGCCATACGGAGCACGCTCACCAGAGACCGAGACCACTGACTTCCTGTTTAGTCCTCTGGTTAACTTGAAATGGAGATAAAACGATTCAATCCTGACTTTACAGATGTGATCGGACCAAATGGAGCAAGTTCTGACAGTGAAACGAGTCGTTTCGCAGGTTGTGATGCTCAAAAAAAATGTATCCGCTGATTTACAGACGTCTCTTTCATGATGTGAGTCTGAGGGTGACGTTGTAATTACACAGTTTGGCCACTATGTCTACTATGAATTGGCTTTAAAGCCCGACGCCGTTCCTGTATCCAGTTCTCTTTATACAACCATGACGGCATCTGGATCGCCCCCTGGTGGCCGCTGCAGTATAGGTCACAAGCCCCGCCCCCTCCTGATGAGTTAGTTTTTAATTATTCATTTGACGATTTAAAAAGGGGGCGTGACGTCATGATTGACAGCTGTGACAGACGCTCTCAAACCTCCGTCAGACAGCGGGGGGGGGCTGAGGGGGCGTGTCCCGCGGACCGTCATCCCGCCTCCAATAAAAATGCAGATTGTAATATTGCATTATATTTTTAATTTTTACTCAAATAAAATAGATATGTGAGAAATGATGATGCTATTGTTGAATTACATTTTCATTTTCAAGTTATCATTTTAATAAAGTCCCTTATAGGCTTCCATACTGTTGGCTGATCTATAGTTAATAATTAATGTTAGTGTGCAGGATGAAGAATTAAGACACGTTATTATCTGGTCTGATGACATCATGTCGGACGCTGCTGATTGGACAATCGGATCCATCAGTGAATGATAAAGAAAACACAGCTGATAATCTTGTTTTTACTGTTTGACATTTAATTCTCTGAAGGACGTTTATCTGTTTAAACGTCAGAGACAGTGAGTTCAGCTGAGTGTTACAGGATCAGAGTGTTTCCTGTTTCAGAAGGTTCTGATGTGATTCATGTTGACAGAAGAAGAAGAAACTCTCAGATTGTTGTATCTCCTCTCTGACGGTGTTCACGTCGACCTTGCTGATATTCAGCGGACTGATCAGCTTCTCTTTCTAAAGCAGGAGGCTCCGTGACGACCTCCTGCTGCTCCTGGATGAAGCTTTTTACAGTTCGTCCAGGTTAATCTGGTTAATCTTCGTTAAAGCCGTCTGTCCTCACTAAAACTGCTCATTTCTCACCTCAAAGGGAGTTTTTCCAAAACGTTCTCCTGAGAGGATAAATCCTGGAGTTTCAGTGTGTACGAGAGAAACAAATGTATTTATAAGCTGCGATCAGATAAATGTTTTATACTCGTTGTCTGACAACGGAAACAGAAAAGTGTGTAAATGAGTGAACTAAATGTATGTTGTGTTGTTTAGATGTTTTATGAAAACAACCATTTTCAGTAAAAACATCACCTTATAATTAGAGCTGCAACTAACGATTATTTTCATTATCAATTAATCTGACAATTATTTTATCGATTAATTGTTTGATCTGTAAAATGTTTTTAAAAGGTGACAGTGATGTCTTCAGTTTACTAACAGTCTTAAATGTTAGATATTTAATTTACTTTCATATATGACAAAGAAAGACACATTTCAGAAGCTGGAACATTCAAATTTTGGGCACTTTTGCTTGAAAATTGAAGAAACGATTAATTATTAACCAAAAAGTTGTTGATTAATTTTTTGTCGATCTACTGATCAATCATTCAACTAAATGTTACTTATAAGTTTGATGGTTTAGTTTGGACGTCTTGTTTAAAACCTGATCAGAACAGTAAGTTTGTGTTTCTAGCGTTGTGGTGACATAGTGACGCCTCTCAGGGCTGACTGGTGAATTACTGTAGCTGGAGAGCTAACTGCTGGCATGCTAACCAGCCAGGAACATGCTAACCAGCCAGGAACATGCTAATCAACCGGGAACACGCTAACCAGCCAGGAGTGTGCTAGCCCGCCAGGAACATGCAAGCCCACCAGGAACATGCTAACCAGCCAGGAACATGCTAGCCAGTCAAGAACATGCTAATCAACCGGGAACACGCTAACCAGCCAGGAGTGTGCTAGCCCGTCAGGAACATGCTAATCAACCAGGAACATGCTAGCCAGCCAGGAACATGCTAATCAACCAGGAACATGCTAACCAGCCAGGAACATGCTAACCAGCCAGGAACATGCTAATCAACCAGGAACATGCTAATCAACCAGGAACATGCTAATCAACCAGGAACATGCTAACCAGCCAGGAACATGCTAACCAGCCAGGAACATGCTAATCAACCAGGAACATGCTAATCAACCAGGAACATGCTAACCAGCCAGGAACATGCTAACCAGCCAGGAACATGCTAACCAGCCAGGAACATGCTAACCAGCCAGGAACATGCTAGCATCGGCCTTCACAATCATGGTCACAATAGCTCTCCGACAGTGTTCCCAACTTAACAACTTTCTTGCTAGATTTGGTGACTTTTAACATCTTTTAAATCCACACAGTCATTTAAAAGTTTATATTTTATACTCCGACACAGATTTACAGTTTGTATGTGACACCTGCCGGCTGCTGCTGCTGGTCCATTAATAAAAAATCAATAAAAACACATGATGTTGTTTTCAGACTGCTGCTTCCTGCAGACTTCACTGTGTTCTCCTACAGTCAGAACGGATCCCTGCTGACATCCAGACCACCTGTCCAGGTAACACACACACACACACACACACAATCACACAGCAGGTTACCACATAAATATACTATGTTCATTATATATTTAACCATGTAAATGCAGGAAATAACATTAACATAGTTTCATTTGATTTATTTAAGGCACCTTGATGATTTTTATCTTTCACTGTAAACCAGAGCAGATAAACATGTTGTCTGACGTCTCCGCTTCACTGAGCCTGTTTAGTTTATTGAAACAAGATTTTTCCCAGCAAGAGGCATGATGGGAGTTTCCTGTGTGTGTGTGTGTGTGTGTGTGTGTGTGTGTGTGTGTGTGTGTAGTAATTGCGTTGATATTTCCTGTCTGCTGACCTGCTGCACTCTTCCCCTCTCTCTCTCTCTCTCTCTGTCTGTGTGTCTGCAGTGTCTGACAGATATTTGATATTTGATCAATCATTAATGATTGACAGCCTGTCGTTGCTGCTCGCGGTGCGTCTCATATTCAAACCACTTCATCAGCGTCATGTGACCAAAATACATAAACAAACAACTAACTGTGATTATCATAAAAACTGTTAATGTAAGAAAACAATTGTACGATTATATTATAGATTATGTCCTGTGTAATGTTATAAATAAATGTTATATACATGTAAATAAAGTAATAATAATATAAAATACTACTGTAATTATTATTGTTTATTATGTTGAAATGAAAGTTTAGAGAAACAGCAATAAACCGTTTCTAGAAAGTGACGACACACACACACACACACACACACACAGACACACACACACACACACACACACACACACACACACACACACACACACACACAGACACACACACACACACACACACACACACACACAGACACACACACACACAGACACTCACACACACACACACAGGAAGTGTGCTTTATAAGCTCCTCTGGGAGCGATACAGGAAGTATTTTAACTGTGTGTGTGTGTGTGTGTGTGAGTGTGTAGTCATCAAAGGTGTGTAACTTTGTGTGTCAGCTGTGATGTGGTCATGTCTGTGTAAACGGAGGAAACGTCTTTATTGCTTTTTAATCTGCTACAAACTAACTAAGTACATTTACTCAAGTACTGTATTTCAGTACAGTTTTGAGGTATTTGTACTTTACTTGAGTATTTCCATGTGATGCTACTTTCTACATTTCAGAGGGAAATATTGTACTTTCTACTCCACTACATTTATTTGACAGCTTTAGTTTTAGCTTTTAAAATACAACACATAGTTAAAGATGAAACCAGTGAGCTTTTACTGTAGGAGGATTTTTCATGCAGGCTTTTACTTGTAATGGAGTATTTTTACATTGCTGTATTAGTCATTTTACTGCAATAAAGTGTCTGAGTTCTTCTTCCACTGCTGTCAATAGTAAATATAATAGAACAGCCTGCTGCCCCCTGCTGGTGGCCGTGTGACACTGCAACAGTCTGTAGAACTGAACCAACCGCTGTGTCTGTTGCAGAATCACTGTCACTATCAGGGCTTCGTTCAGGACATGGAGGGTTCCTCTGTCGCCATGAGCATCTGCAACGGCCTCAGGTAACACACACACACACACACACACACACACACACTAACACACACACACACACTAACACACACACACTAACACACACACACTAACACACACACTCACACTAACACACACACACTAACACACACACTCACACACTAACACACACACACTAACACACACACACACACACTAACACTAACACACACACACACACACACACTCACACACACACTCACACACACACACACACTAACACACACACACACACTAACACACACACACTAACACACACACACTAACACACACACTCACACTAACACACACACACTAACACACACACTCACACACTAACACACACACACTAACACACACACACACTAACACACACACTCACACTAACACACACACACTCACACTAACACACACACTCACACACACACACACACACTAACACACACACACACTAACACACACACTCACACTAACACACACACACACACACTCACACTAACACACTCACACTAACACACACACTCACACACACACACACACACTAACACACACACTAACACACACACACACACACTAACACACACACTAACACACACTAACACACACACACACACACACACACACACACACACTCACACACACACTAACACACACACACACTAACACACACACACACACACACACACACACACACACTAACACACACACACACACACACTAACACACACACACACACACACACACACTAACACACACACACACACACTAACACACACACACACACACACACACACTAACACACACACACACACACACACACTAACACACACTAACTACTGTAGTATCTGTGTACTGTTACACAGACACTACAGACACTGATATACAGATACTACAGACACTGATATACAGATACTACAGACACTGATATACAGATACTACAGACACTGATATACAGATACTACAGACACTGATATACAGACACTACAGACACTGATATACAGATACTACAGACACTGATATACAGATACTACAGACACTGATATACAGATACTACAGACACTGATATACAGACACTACAGACACTGATATACAGATACTACAGACACTGATACACAGATACTACAGACACTGTTATACAGATACTACAGACACTGATATACAGATACTACAGACACTGATATACAGACACTACAGACACTGATATACAGATACTACAGACACTGATATACAGACACTACAGACACTGATATACAGATACTACAGACACTGATACACAGATACTACAGACACTGTTATACAGATACTACAGACACTGATATACAGATACTACAGACACTGATACACAGATACTACAGACACTGATACACAGATACTACAGACACTTCATTGTGGCTCCTGACTGTTGTTTTAGGACACATTTGATAAACTGTGAACCCGTCTGTTAACATACAGACTGTGGAGGTCGGACAGAAGCTACATACATGTTAGTTTTCCACAAAGCGACTGAATAACGTCGACACAGACGATCTTCATCTTTGATGAACTCAAACATCGCTGCGTCTGTCAGTTCTGACTCTGTTATGTCAGTTATGTAATTATGCTTCTCTGTCCGTCTCTTTCAGAGGAGTGTTGCACCTTTCTGACGACAGTTACGGTATTGAGCCGCTAGACTCCGCCCCCGACCAGCACCTGGTGTACCGCCTGCAGGATGTGACATCACAGCCCCGGGGGTGTGGAACACCGCACGACGAGCACGGCCACAACAACGCCACGGAGCACGCTCAGTACGAAGCAGAGGAGATCCACCACAGACAGCACAGCAGGGTGAGTTCAGCTCTGTTCTGCAGGTTTAATGTCTCGTCTGTAATAAAGTCATGAAGCATCTTGTTTCTGTTTGTTCAGAGGAAGCGAGCTATTCTCCATCAGACGCACTATGTAGAGCTGCTGCTGGTGGTCGACTACGAGAGGGTGAGACGCACACACACACACACACTCCTCCACCCAACACAACTCATCACAGAGTCACAAGGTTGATTAAAGGACGTGTTCAACATTTTTCAAGTGTGTCTTAAACCAACAGTCAGTCTTCAAATGAACATTAAAGCTGTGTTTCTTGCTGTAATCATTCCTCCTGTTCATACTGACCATTAGAAGATCCCTTCATAATGACCTTACAATGAAAGTGATGGAGGACAAAATCCACAAAAGTTTATCTGAAGCTAATATGAAGCTTCAACTCCAAATGAGTTAAATCCAGTAGATATCTTTCAACGTTACAGTCTTTTTAGTGCCAAAGTCCCTCTTTTTGTTACTATACTTCCACCGCAGCTCAACAAGGAAACACTGTCCGAGGAAACACAAAGAGCGAATTTTATACTAATAAAATAGGAACAAATGAACAACAGCGGGAGCAAAATTCAAACCTGACAGCCTCACTATGAGTTCAGGACTTCAGTGTTTGTCTTTAGTTAGTTGTTGGTCTGACTGCATGTGAGCATCAGCATGAAGTCTCATCTTTAACTCAACTTTAAAGGTTCAGAGCTAAAGCTAACGCTACACAGCCTTCGATGGTTATTGAACTGTTAGTTATCATAAAATATAATGCTAGCAAACGCTTTGGAGGCGGATGTTTTTCTCTTTTGTTGGAGCTAGGCTAACAGTTTCCTCCTGCTTCCAGTCTTTGTGCTAAGCTAGGCTAACAATTTCCCCCTGCTTCCACTCTTTGTGCTAAGCTAGGCTAACAGTGTCCCCCTGCTTCCAGTCTTTGTGCCAAGCTAGGCTAACAGTTTCCCCCTGCTTCCAGTCTTTGTGCTAAGCTAAGCCAACAGTTTCCCCCTGCTTCCAGTCTTTGTGCTAAGCTAGGCTAACAGTGTCCCCCTGCTTCCAGTCTTTGTGCCAAGCTAGGCTAACAGTGTCCCCCTGCTTCCAGTCTTTGTGCTAAGCTAGGCTAACAGTGTCCCCCTGCTTCCAGTCTTTGTGCCAAGCTAGGCTAACAGTGTCCCCCTGCTTCCAGTCTTTGTGCTAAGCTAGGCTAACAGTGTCCCCCTGCTTCCAGTCTTTGTGCCAAGCTAGGCTAACAGTGTCCCCCTGCTTCCAGTCTTTGTGCTAAGCTAGGCTAACAGTGTCCCCCTGCTTCCAGTCTTTGTGCTAAGCTAGGCTAACAGTGTCCCCCTGCTTCCAGTCTTTGTGCTAAGCTAGGCTAAACACATCCTGGACTGATTTGTACTGGACACAGAGATGAGAGAGGACAATAGGATTTACCTGAATGTTGAACTGTTCCTTTATTTATCATCATCATCATCATCATCATCATCATCATCATATATATGATGTTTGGTCTGAAATCTTGTCCTTCTTTTCTCTCTTCAGTATAATTTTATGAACAGGAATGAGACAGCAGTGAGGGAGGAGATGGTTCATCTGGCCAACTTCATAGACAGTGTAAGTACACACACACACACACACACACACACACACACACACACACACACACACAATCAAAAACAAAGTTTGGCCAAAATTAAACTGAAAATAAACAATAAGTTTAAATTGATCACAGTACAATAAAACATGAGCAGTGTTACCAGTAAAGTTTCCTCATATTAAACAGACTTATTTAATATTTAATAGCAGGACGTTGGAAGCAACGTCAGCAGACGTCTTGTGGACACTTGTTAAATAACGGCAGCGGAGGATCTGAGAGTCGCTGTTGGGACATGAAATGAAAGACAGTCGCTGATATATGAAGCTGCAGGTTATTACAGACGATATAAACAAGTCAAAGATGAAAATCTTTGCTGCTGCTGTGTGATGATGATGTTGTACCTTCATCTTGTTCATCTTGTTTCTCACCATGTGGAGTCTTGTTGCTTTAGACTCAAGCCAACACTGTTCACAGCTTCTTTTATAACCTGCTTCAGACAATTAGTCTTCAGTTAAATAGTTTTTAATTATAAATAAGATCAAGTACTCGACACTCCACCTTAAACATATTACAATTATTGTAAGATGATGAAACTTTGAATTATTTAACATTTTATTGATATTGCCCAGCAGTGTACTCAGTTATCAGTTATATAGTGTATATATGTGTGTGTGTGTGTGTTCAGATCTACATGCAGCTGAATGTGAGGGTGGTCCTGGTGGGTCTGGAGATCTGGACTCAGCAGAACCTGATCAACACTGACGGAGCAGCCGGAGAAGTGCTGAGTCGCTTCACCCAGTGGAGAGAGAAGGACCTGGTTCCCCGCCGCCGCCATGACTCAGCACAACTCATCCTGTTAGTGCACACACACACACACACACACACAGAAATACACATGTAAAACACACTGTCTGATGATGATGATGATGATGAATCTACAGGAAGAAGAGTTTTGGGATGACGGCAGGAATGGCGTTCGTCTCCACCGTCTGCTCCAGAAGTCATGGCGGCGGGATCAACGCGGTACGCTGCTGCTTTCTTTTAGCCCAAAGTGACCAAAGATGAACGGCTGCTTTCAAGTCAGATGGAAAAGTCGGTAAATTGAACTCTGTGTCTCTTTAGTTCACCGGCAGCAACATTCCCTCGTTCGCCTCCATCGTGGCTCATGAGCTCGGTCACAACCTCGGGATGAACCATGACGACGGACGAACCTGCAGCTGCCCCACCGCCGCCTGCATCATGCACTCTGGAGCCACGTAAGACACACACACACATTCACATAATAAAACCTAACCCAACACTAATTCATCTCACACTAAATAACAGCCACAGTACTACATTTTGAGGGCGCTCGGTATCGGGTCACGCAGGCCGTCAAACACGGTGCGTCTCTCCGCTCTCGGGTGTACTGCGTCCATCGTCCATTAAATTTGATGTGTGCCGTCTTTACATGCTATTGTGTTTAAACATTTGTTGAACGTCTGGTGTTGGAATCCTCTCTAGTGAAATGCAGCCACATTTAGACCATTTAGCTTAGTTATAGGTAGCTACTAGCTAACGGTAGGCTACCTGCTGCCACCAGAACACGTGTAAATGCTGGGACACACTGGTTGTGTGAGCAGCGTGTGTGCATTGCGGAATCTCTTGCTTTTCATTTTGCTGCCCATGTTAACAGGTTGGAGCAGCCACACAGCCCGCACGTCTCATACGCGAGGCTGCTGCGTCACGTCATATAGAGATTCGCGGTCTTGCCTATTTTCTCCACGTGATGCGTGCGGTTCTCAGCAGAAATAGACAGGGAACACGATAGAAATATAGGGCTGCTAGTGGCAGAAGCGCCGCAGCAGACATGCATCCTGTGTGGACACTACAAGCGTGAGAGACGCAGCAGTTCAGCGACGCACACGCACTGCTGAGGTTCACGCATCCAGTGTGTCCCAGGCGTAATGTTAGCTAGCAAAGGCACGTTAGCTGATGCTTCTGTCGCCTGTAATGTGCGTTACGTTGCACCACAGGGAGAATAATTCAGTTGACAGCTCAGGCATTGAAGTGGCACTGAAATGAGGCACCGAAATCTGCGTTACGATTGGTTCTGGTAGGAACTGGTCGTACAGGATCCGGTGCCATATTGGTGGCGGGTTTCAGTACCCAACCTCCTCCTCGTCTCTCTGCAGAGGATCCAGAAACTTCAGCAGCTGCAGCGCTGATGACTTTGAGAAGATGATCTTGTTGACGGGGGGAACGTGTCTCCTGAACGTCCCGCGGCCTGATGAGGCCTACAGCGCCCCCTACTGCGGGAACAGACTGGTGGATGTCGGAGAGGAGTGTGACTGCGGATCCCAGAAGGTTTGAGCTTTAACATGTGACTCCAATCACAGAAACAGCAGGAAGGAGCAGAAACACATGACGCGTGTGTGTGTGTGTGTGTGTGTGTGTGTGTGTGTGTGTGTGTGTGTGTTACAGGAGTGTGAGGACGACCCCTGCTGTGAGTATCAGACCTGTAAACTGAAGTCTGGAGCTCAGTGCGCCTACGGCGAGTGCTGCAAGAACTGTCAGGTAAACGCAGCCAGCTGACGTGACCTTTGACCCCTTTGTCAGTTTAAACATTTCCAGCTGTTTCTTTATATTCTACTGGAGCCCACTACAATAAAACTAAAACACACAGTTTTTAGTAGTAGTTTGTATTGGTTCCTCTCTGCAGAACTTGAATAAACTCAGTTTGACTGCGTGTGTGTGCGTGTGTGTGCGTGTGTGTGTGCGTGTGTGTGTGTGTGTGTGTGTGTATGCGTGCATGTGCGTGTGTGTGTGTTCAGTTCCTACCTGGAGGATCAGTGTGTCGCTCCAGCACAGATGAGTGTGATCTACCTGAGTACTGTAACGGCTCTTCGCCTCTCTGTCAGAGCGACGTGTTCGTCCAGGTGAGATATCAAACCACAGCAGAACTTTATCTTCTGACCCGACTGACCAGAGAATAAGATGATGTTTTTTCTGGAAATGATGTTTGAAAGAGTGGAGGTCGTTCTATATTCAAGGACTAAACGTTAACATGTTCACTAGAGCAGCAGCGTTGCTCTACTGGTTGTAGAGCTGCAACAGTTAGAGTCGATTTATTGACTTTGTTTGTGTATTTGTTTTATAGACTCAACAGACGTTATCTCACATAGAGCAGGTTTAGACTGAACTCTTTAATCTACAGAGAGGAAAAACAGGGGAGGGAGACAGAGAAGCAGAATAACAACAATAATAACAATAACAATAATATTAAGGATATGACCAATAATAATAATAATAGCAGAAGTCTGCCGTCCATAACTAGAGGGGCCACGACCCCGATCCAAAGCAACCTGTGAGACTAGAAAGCACAAAAAACTAACATGTATTAATGGTACATGAATACATGCAGATGAAGAGGAGGAGGAGGAGGAGAGAGGAGCCCAGTGCGTCATGGGAAGTCTAGACCTTAACAAACCTAATTGTTAATTTGGTTGATTGCGACTGTCAGAGTATCTTCAGAAAGTCTTTGAACTAACAGCTGATGGAGAAGATGTTGGTGAACAACGTGAGTGTTTGTGTCTCAGAACGGGCAGCTGTGCAGGAACCAGCAGGCCTTCTGTTACAACGGGAAGTGTCAGCACGCCGACGGACAGTGCCAGGCCATATTCGGACCCAGTAAGTCTGTTTCACATCATCACGTCCTGTCTGTGAGGGCGCCGGCACTGAGGACTGTTTCCATGGAGATTATTTGAAGTTTCTGACACTGTAACTCACTTCAAAGTGTTTTTCTGAACAGTTCTTCATGGTTCTGACACGAGCAGCTTTTACACAGCCTGTAATTATTGATAATAATAATCAGTCATTATTTTCTTTTACAGGTATTAATGATTATTTTTTGCAATTTAGTACAAATTATAAGTAAAAAACAGAAAAACGTGGTTTAGTTGACAGAAAATATTCAGTGTAGTTTTGTGTGTAAGAAACGACCTCATATGCAAACTAACAGTCTGAAACACTTCTTCACTTCCTCCTCCTCCTCTTCCTCAGAGGCGAAGGCGGCTCCTGAGATCTGTTTTAAAGAGGTCAACAGTAAAGGCGATCGCTTTGGAAACTGCGGCTACCACAACTACGGCTACAGGAAGTGTGAGAGCAGGTAACGCTCAGAAAACACAAACACACAAAACACACAGAGCATAAAGCCGCAGCAGAGGATCAGGATGTTTCTCCGTCTCCATAGAAACGCTCTGTGCGGGAAGCTGCAGTGCTCCAACGTTCACGCGGTGACGGTGTTCGGCATCGAACCGTCGATCATCACCACGCCGATCGCTGGAGGCAAATGTTACGGAGTCGACTTCATGCTGGGATCAGACGTCCCCGACCCGGGTATGGTGAACGAAGGAACCAAGTGTGGAGACAACAAGGTGAGGAGGAGGAGGAGGAGGAGGAGAGGAGGAGGAGGAGAGAGGAGGAGGAGGAGGAGAGGAGGAGGAGGAGAGAGGAGGAGGAGGAGAGAGGAGGAGGAGGAGGGGAGGAGAGAGGAGGAGGAGGAGAGGAGGAGGAGGAGGAGGAGGAGGAGGAGGAGGAGGAGAGGAGGAGGGGAGGAGAGAGGAGGAGGAGAATGAGGAGGAGGAGGAGGAGGAGGAGGAGGAGAGGAGGAGGAGGAGGAGGGGAGGAGGAGGAGAGGAGGAGGAGAGAGGAGGGGAGGAGGAGGAGAGGAGGAGGAGGAGGAGGAGGAGGAGGAGGAGGAGAGGAGGAGGGGAGGAGAGAGGAGGAGGAGAGAGGAGGAGGAGGAGGGGAGGAGAGAGGAGGAGGAGAATGAGGAGGAGGAGGAGGGGAGGAGAGAGGAGGAGGGGAGGAGGAGGAGGAGGAGGAGGAGGAGGAGGAGGAGGGGAGGAGAGGAGGAGGAGGAGGAGAGAGGAGGGGGGGAAGGGAAAGGAGGAGAGAGGAGGAGAGGAGGAGGAGGGGAGAAGGAGAGAGGAGGAGAGGAGGAGAGGAGGAGGAGGAGGGGAAGGGAAAGGAGGAGAAAGAAGGAGAGGAGGAGGAGGGGAGGAGGAGAGAGGAGGAGGGGAAGGGAAAGGAGGAGAAGGAGGAGAGGAGGAGGAGGAGGAGAGAGGAGGAGGAAGGAGGAGGAGGAGGAGGAGGAGAGGAGGAGGAGGAGGAGGAGGAGGAGGAGAGGAGGAGGGGAGGAGAGAGGAGGAGGAGAATGAGGAGGAGGAGGAGGAGGAGGAGGAGGAGAGGAGGAGGAGGAGGAGGGGAGGAGGAGGAGAGGAGGAGGAGAGAGGAGGGGAGGAGGAGGAGAGGAGGAGGAGGAGGAGGAGGAGGAGGAGAGGAGGAGGGGAGGAAGAGAGGAGGAGGAGAGAGGAGGAGGAGGAGGGGAGGAGAGAGGAGGAGGAGAATGAGGAGGAGGAGGAGGAGGAGGGGAGGAGAGAGGAGGAGGGGAGGAGGAGGAGGAGGAGGAGGAGGAGGAGGAGGGGAGGAGAGGAGGAGGAGGAGGAGAGAGGAGGGGGGGAAGGGAAAGGAGGAGAGAGGAGGAGAGGAGGAGGAGGGGAGAAGGAGAGAGGAGGAGAGGAGGAGAGGAGGAGGAGGAGGGGAAGGGAAAGGAGGAGAAAGAAGGAGAGGAGGAGGAGGGGAGGAGGAGAGAGGAGGAGGGGAAGGGAAAGGAGGAGAAGGAGGAGAGGAGGAGGAGGAGGAGAGAGGAGGAGGAAGGAGGAGGAGGAGGAGGAGGAGAGGAGGAGGAGGGGAAGGGAAAGGAGGAGAAGGAGGAGAGGAGGAGGAGGAGGAGAGAGGAGGAGGAAGGAGGAGAGGAGGAAGGAGGAGAGGAGGAGGAGGAGAGGAGGAGGAGGGGAAGGGAAAGGAGGAGAAAGGATGGGGGGAAGAAGAGAAGGAAAGAAAAGAGAAGAGACGAAACAGGAAGGAGGAGATGTTGATGCTGTTTCTTCTTCTGTGGTGTTCAGGTCTGTATGAACTTCGAGTGTCGCAGCGCCGATGTCCTGAACTACGACTGCGACGTGGAGAAGAAGTGTCACGGACACGGGGTGAGACACGCCCACCTGTCTGTCAGCCAGGTGTGTCACATGACCTCACACTAACCCCTCTGTCTCTCCGTCTCAGGTGTGCAACAGCAACAAGAACTGTCACTGTGACAACGGCTGGGCTCCGCCCCACTGTGAGGTCAAAGGTTACGGCGGCAGCGTGGACAGCGGGCCCACCTGGAACGGTACGTCATGTGACCCGGAGCAGCCGTGTGACTGTAGTTTATTCATGTTCTGGGTAATAATATGATTCCTATACAGCCAGTCTAATCCGACTCATGTGTCTCCTCCTCAGATAAAGACACGTCTCTCAGAGACGGGCTGCTGGTCTTCTTCTTCCTGGTTCTTCCTCTGCTCGCTCTGGGCGCGTTCGCTTTCCTGCACAGGAATGAGCTGCTGCGACGACTCGGGCTGAGCCGCAGGAAGCGGTCGCAGGGATACCAGTGAGTCAAACACAACGTCGACCCCCAAAAAAACCCCCAATAAATCTCCAACAGAGAGAAAAGGTTTCATATTTTGCTCTCGACCTCGTGGGAAACGCTCCAGCTAGTGACAGAGTTTATTTCATTGTTAAATTTGAATGCAGAGTTAAAGGTGAGATTTAAAGACAGAGAAACATGAGAGCTGGTTTTAACAGCGGAGGAACCTTTTGTTTGAGTCTCATTTAGCTGAAGAAAATAGTTTTCCAATAACAAACCACAGTGGAAGCAGATATAATGAAAATAAAGTAGGACCTAGGATGGAGCCTTGGGGAACACCGAGCAGCAGAAAGGCCGGTTACATTCAAATAGTTTAATGATTTTTAGTCTCAGGTGTATTTTGAGAAATATTTTAAAGGCAAGCTATGCAGGATTTGTCGGTTGGTGTTTGTAAACACAGCATTCAGAGTTGGCCCCTCCCTCTGGCGAGCGAGCAAGCGAGGGAGTGAGAGAGAGAACAGCGGTGGTTGAGCGAGGTAGGGTGAATGAATAGAGCGGCGAGAACAAAGCAGCGAATCAGAGAAATAAAACGTTATCCTCTGATTGTGGTTACGCTCTAAAGCACAAATAAACACGCCAACCCCCCCCCACCCAACCCTGCGGGAAGCTGCTGCGTGTGCCGGATGTTGTGTGAATGCAGAGCTTTCATCCTGTCGCCGTCAGTCAACAGACGCACAGACCTGCCGCTCTTTATACATCCGTGACACGGAGCAGAGCGCAGCCATGTAACCTGGTCGCTACTGTTACGGACTAGTCAAGTCTAGGGGATTCAGTATCAATGAACCAATACTAGTCCTAACCTGGAGGGTGTAGAAAAGGAGAAAACTAGGAAGAAATCAGAGAAAGACGGACTGGTTTCCAGTGTTAGAGATAGACAGGCTGGAGGTGGGTTACCTTATCGGGTTGCCACGCCGACTAGCAGTGCAAGTCCCTCCGACTCGGCCTCGCCAGCTCTGGCGTTGCTCTCGTGAGCCGCGAGCTCCTTCTGGCGGTTCAGTTCAGGTTTTGGTGGTTGGGGGATGGGTCCCCGAAGAACAAAACTGGTTTTACTAAAGGGTCCGGGTGCAGGAGAGGTGTGAAGCTGTACGGTCTCGAACTTCTACAAAGGACGTCTCTCTGGGCTTTAACTCACTTCGTATCACTTTCAAAGGTTCGCGCTTTCCCAGCTGAGCGGCCTCACATTACTCCAGTGGTTGCGCGCGCACCTCACCGTGGCGTCCTTTTATCCACCCGCAGCTTAACCACACCCCCTTGTTATCTTCTCAATGAAAACCAGTCCAGTTTAAGAAAGGGAAAGGAAGAAAGAGGAACTATAAACCCCGCCCCCTTTACTCCTAACATTCCTCCCCCCTTACAACAAAAAAAAAACCCATCTGGATTCCACCTATGTTTTTTTTTTCTATTTTATTTAATTTAATTTTTTTTTTTTTTTTTTTAGCATTTTCTCTTTTCTTAAAAACAACAATGTACACATCACATTAGCACACTCATTACTGGCCTGTCTAGTCTCTGACCCTTAGTATAAAAGGTATCTTATCACTAGTGACCTGACTAACGTCTACCCTGGAGTTATGCCTATAAATGTGAAAGACTATACCAATGTATAATGTAATCAGTCTCTTGACTCCAATACACATGCATTACTATAAACACTGCACTCACGGCTTCTCACCACATGTTCATCCCCTTGACAGGGTGTCGGCGATAACATTTTCTTTGCCTGGTAAATGCACTACTGTCAAGTTGTACGGTTGCAAAATTAAACTCCAACGGAACACTCTCTGACTGGACGTTTTGAACTTGGCTAGAAATGTCAATGGGTTGTGGTCAGTGAGAACCACCAGATCACCTCCAGCACTACAGACATACACCTCAAAGTGTTGAACTGCCAGAACTAGAGCCAGGGCCTCCTTCTCAATGGTAGAATAACGTTTCTGATGGCGATTCAATTTTTTAGAGAAGTAGGCAACCGGCCTATCTATCCCTGACACATCGGTCTGTAGTAACACTGCACCCACTCCAACATCACAAGCATCCACTGCCAGCTTGAATGGAACAGAGAAGTCCGGAGCCACCAATACTGGTTCACTAGCTAGGATAGCTTTAACCATTTCCAGTGCTTTCTGACAGTCTGCCGACCAGCTAAACCTCACTCCCTTCTTCAGCAAGTTTGTTAGTGGTGTTGTCACCGCTGCGAAGTTGGGGACAAACCGCCTATAAAATCCACACATGCCCAAAAGGCGCATTAGCTGACGTTTCGTTTTTGGAACAGGCATGTCTAAAATGGCCTGCACCTTGGCAGTCCTTGGCCTCACTGAACCTTGACCAACCTGGTGCCCCAAGTATGTGACCTGCCCCTTTCCAATCTCACACTTGGGCAAGTTGACTACCAACCCTGCTTGCTCAAGCCGTTCAAACAACTGTCTCATATGTTGCACGTGATCAGACCATGAAGAGCTATAGCAAACCACATCATCTAAATAGGTTACAGTGTTCTGTAATCCGGAGGTTACCAGATTCATTAACCTCTGAAAGGTTGCTGGCGCGTTCTTCATGCCAAACGGGAGAGCTCGACAGCGATACAAACATTCCTGCGTCACAAAGGCAGACACATCTTTTGCCCTTTCTGTCAACGGCACTTGCCAGTAGCCTTTTAACAAGTCAAACTTTGAGACATACTGTGCCTTGCCGATCTTATCAATGCAGTCTTCTAACCTGGGTATGGGATACGCGTCAGTTTTAGTAACATTATTAACCTTTCGGTAATCAATGCAAGGTCGTACGCTTAAATCAGGCTTGGGAACAGGGACTAAGGGAGAACTCCATTCACTTGAGCCCTGTTCAATGACACCAATTTCTTCCATATAAAGCAACTCTGACTTCACCTGAGCCCATTTTTGTGGGTTAATGCGGTACGGATGTTGCTTAATGGGGGTTGCCTCACCAGTGTCTACATCATGGGTTATTAACTTCGTCAAGCCAGGGGTATCTTTAAACAAAGAACTATACTGGTCCACTAGATGTACTACATCCTCTCTCTGCTCTGTAGTGAGGTAACTGAGTGACTCTCTGAGATTGGCCAGGGCGCTGGAATTCTTCAGCCTAGCTGTAACAGGCTCCACTGACCCAACATCATCATCCTCACTTGTCTCCTCTTCCACAGCAACTTGAGAGGTTATACACACGGTGGACGAAGTGTCACGGGTATAATAAGGTTTCAAGAGATTGATGTGACATACTCTTGATTTGTGCCTCCGGTCGGGGGTCTCAACAACATAATTGCAAGCACCCACTTTCTTGATAACCTTATATGGACCATAGAATTTCACCCCTAGCTTATCTCCACCCATGGGCAACAAAACCAGAACCTGGTCCCCTGCCTTGAAGGTACGTTTCACTGCCTTCTTGTCATACTGAGCCTTCATCTTTCCCTTAGCTGCTTCCAAGTTACTCCTGGCCAAGTCACAAGCTGTATGCAGCCGGTCCTTGAAGGATGCTACATACTGCAAAACTCCACTGGGAGCGTCTGTCTGCCCGGCGGACTGCAACAGCTGTTCTTTCACCATCCTCAGCGGTCCTCTCACTTGATGTCCATAAACCAACTCGAAAGGGCTAAAACCTGTAGCCTCATTCACAGAGTCTCTAATAGCAAACAATAGAAATGGCATAGCTACATCCCAGTCATTTGAGTAACCAACACAATAGGTTTTAATCATAGACTTTAAAGTCTGGTGGTACCTCTCGATTGCACCTTGGGACTGAGGATGATAGGCAGATGACATAATTTGTTTAATTCCCAGCTCATGCATCACTTCCTGAAATGCACCAGAAGTGAAGTTGGACCCACGATCATGTTGGACTTCTAGTGGTAAACCTACCCTAGAAAAGAAATGGAGCAGAGCCTCCACTATGACCCTGGTTTTAATTGACTTCAATGGCACAGCCTCTGGAAACCTCGTAGAAACATCCATAATAGTCAGGAGGTACTCATTCCCTTTCTTAGTTTTTGGCAAAGGGCCAACACAATCAATCATTACCCTTGAAAAGGGTTCCTCCATGACCGGTAGAGGGCAGAGGGGAGCAGCTGGAATGGTCTGGTTGGGCTTGCCTACAACCTGACAAGCATGACAACTACGACAGTACGACACCACGTCCTTATGCATTTTGGGCCAGTAGAAATGTCTGCTGATTTTCTCCTGAGTTTTCCGGATGCCTAAATGACCAGCCATGGATACTTCATGGGCTAAACGCAGGACTTCCTCCCTAAAACTCTCAGGCAGCACAACTTGAGTCCTAACGGTCCATGTCTCCTCAGCAGGACGATCACGAGGCCGCCATTTCCTCAACAGGACTCCATCTTGGATAAAGAAGCCTTCAACTACCTCTTTCATGTCCTCCGCACTAGCAGCTGTCTGTCTCAATGGAGCTACAGAAGGATCTTTTTCCTGCTCTAATATGAGGGCTTCCCGAGTGAACTGAGAGCAAGGTGACACTTCAGCTAGCCTAGCGAAAAAGGTATCAGCCAACCCTCCAGACAGTTCATCCTGCTCGCTGGAATTTCCTTTTTCAGCAGCCAGAGCCTGAGCACGTGTCACCACACAAGCTGTAAACACCTCGGGGTGTTCTCTTTCCAAAGCCATGGTCTCTGGGACTTCACAAGGTTTCTCACACACAACTGGTGTCACGCAAACCTGAGTACCGGCCAAATCGTTTCCCAACACCAAGGCAACCCCTTCAACTGGCAAGGAAGGTACAATGCCGACCACTACCGGCCCATTTACAATGTTAGACTCCAGAAATATCCGGTGCAAAGGAGCACTAATAAAACCACCTCCCACACCCTTCACTGGGGTAGAAGCTTTTAAATAGGTGGCGGGCAAGAGATCTATAATACCCTGAACCAATAAGGACTGTGTGGCCCCTGTGTCCCTCAGGATGGATATAGGGACCATTTCCCTATCAGGTGCCCCAGAAACAGCCCCCCTTGACACAAAACCTTCAAACCCCTTTGCTACTGGGCAGGATGGCAGGTTCACGCTGTCCACTTCACAAAGACCAATCTGTGGGTGGGCATTTATCAACCCCACAACTTTCTCATCCCCATTTCTTCTCCTGAGACCAAGACAACTGGACTTTATATGGCCAGGCTTTTTGCAGTAATGACAGATGACATCACTTCTAGGAATAAAAGGCTTCTCGTACCTTTTCCCTGGTCCTTGAGACCGCAGGGAGGGAAGAGTAGGCTTAACCACACTAGCCTCTGTAGGCCTGTCAGTGGTAGCCTGCCTCCTATCCTGTCTGCCAACCTTGTTTTTCCAAGGCGCCTCTCTGTGCGTTAACTCGTAAGAATCCGCTGCCATAGCAGCTCCTCTCAGCTCTGTAACGCCCCTCTCATTTAGATGTATTTCCATGTGCCGGGGTAAACTGGTTTTAAACTGCTCCACAAGTATAAGTTGTCGCAACTCTTGAAAGGTATGTGTGTTGGTACTTGCTAACCACCTGTCAAACACAACTTCCTGTTGCCTAGCCAAATCAAGGAAAGTCTCACCTTGTTTCCGCTGCAGAGACCTGAACTTCTGTCGGTAGGCTTCTGGCACCACCTCATAGGCTGCCAAAACCACCTTCCTCACAGCATCATAGTCTCGGCTGTCAGAAGCATCTAAGGCTGCATAAGCTTCTTGAGCTTTACCCTCAAGCACACTCTGGATAAGCAGCGTCCACCTATTCTCGGGCCACTCTAGCTCTTTAGCAACTTTTTCAAAAGCTTCGAAGAAAGAGGCCACATCATCACCGTTAAACTTTGGCATGAGTCTTAAACAGCTGGAAACATCAAAACAAGCCTCGTGCTTGCGTTGTAGGACACTGTGGTTAGCTTTAAGCTTCTCTTGCTCCAATGCCAACCTTGCCAATTCAAGTTTCTGCTCTTGCTCTCTTGCTGCCATTTTTGCCAACTCAAGTTGAAACATCCGCTCCCCCTCTCTCGCTCTTTCTCTCTCTCTCTCCTCCCTCTCTCTCTCCTGTACCGGATCATGCAGGTGTAACGCTGAAATGAGAGTCTCCACAATTTCTGGCTTTCTAGCCTCTGGATTTATCTCGACCTCACAATATTGAGCTACCGCAAGCAAATCTTCTTTTCTAAGCTTACGCAATTCATTTCGCCCAAAATCGCTCCCACAAAACTCTTCTACTCTGAAAGTAGCCATAGTCACCTGTTAGTGAGCGCTCACCGGTGGGGGTAACCAAAGGAGACAAGGGCCTCGCAAAAATTACCTCTAAGGTAACTTATCAGATGGCCATAAACTAAACGTATAACCTGTTAACAGGAGGTAGCTCATAGGTCACTCTATTCTCAGAGATCAATGCACCCTCAAGTCGCACACAGCGCTTATGACAATACAACTTACACACTGACCGCAAACCAATGCACCCGTAAGTCGCACACAGCGCTTATGACAATACAACTTACACACGGACCACAAACCAATGCACCCTTACGCCGCGCACAGCAGCAAAACACCAGCCGTCAACCAACCCGCTAAGCCACACTGTTATCGTCAACTTACAGACCTATCCTCGTTTTTAACCTCGACACACCCGATAAATTTCTTTAACCTTTCGTCTAGCTAGCTGAGTTTTACATACATACACAACCATCTGTTTAAAACGAGTCTGGCACCGAGCAGCTGTTCTGCCCGTAGCTGTATGTCCATGGCCTACTTCTAAACCTAGCAACATACAACTTTTCCCGAGCTGAATCCAACTCACTTGTGCCTCTTCCCGCAAACAGAATGCTTGGATGTAACTGACTAACTGAACTCTAATCGCTTCGAATCCATATCCCGGACGAGTCTCCCAAATTATGTTACGGACTAGTCAAGTCTAGGGGATTCAGTATCAATGAACCAATACTAGTCCTAACCTGGAGGGTGTAGAAAAGGAGAAAACTAGGAAGAAATCAGAGAAAGACGGACTGGTTTCCAGTGTTAGAGATAGACAGGCTGGAGGTGGGTTACCTTATCGGGTTGCCACGCCGACTAGCAGTGCAAGTCCCTCCGACTCGGCCTCGCCAGCTCTGGCGTTGCTCTCGTGAGCCGCGAGCTCCTTCTGGCGGTTCAGTTCAGGTTTTGGTGGTTGGGGGATGGGTCCCCGAAGAACAAAACTGGTTTTACTAAAGGGTCCGGGTGCAGGAGAGGTGTGAAGCTGTACGGTCTCGAACTTCTACAAAGGACGTCTCTCTGGGCTTTAACTCACTTCGTATCACTTTCAAAGGTTCGCGCTTTCCCAGCTGAGCGGCCTCACATTACTCCAGTGGTTGCGCGCGCACCTCACCGTGGCGTCCTTTTATCCACCCGCAGCTTAACCACACCCCCTTGTTATCTTCTCAATGAAAACCAGTCCAGTTTAAGAAAGGGAAAGGAAGAAAGAGGAACTATAAACCCCGCCCCCTTTACTCCTAACACTACGATACTCTGTGCTGTTATTGGCTGGGAGCTACACACCCACTGCCCAAAGGTTGACGCCCACAAACGTCCCAAACGCAGCAAAATGATAAGAAAATAATAAAATCCAGGCTTCTGCAGATACGTGCAGACACACTCTACCAGCGGGTCATAAGTGATGATTTAGAGGGATTTCTGTTGTTGGAGTCTGTACATCGTTTTTTTTTTTTAGGAAAATCCTGCATAGTGTGTCTTTAATAATCCAAGAGGGATCACACAATGGCTAACATTTGTTTTGTTTGTCAAACTATTTGTTGTGATTGGCTGCTCTTGTCCCCGTCGTTCTTATTGGTTGTTCCAGGTCATGTGGTCCTCTCTGACCTTTGACTTTATTTGAAACATCTGACTGAGTCTTTCAGAGACGGCACAGAAACAATTGTAACATAATGAAAGTAATGAAACAACAGTGTTGCTGAGATAAAACTCTGTGATGTCACCGGTTAGTGCTGACATCATTTCCTGCCGTCGTTCTTCCACATCCTGAACGTTGCAGTTTACAGTCGGCAGCAGCTGACAGCAGAAGAAGAGTCAGCTGTTGCTTCTATTAATAATCAGTTCAGACTGACAGCAGCTCTGAACGCTCTGACAACTGTCCTCTGTGCTGCGTTCAAGGACGCAAGGACATTGAATAACTCTGCTGCTGCTGGAAAGCATTGTGGTGACGAGCTGTGATGTCACAAAGGTTCATTCATTGAGATGTTGAACTGTGACGACAACATGTTCGACTGTGATGGATTATCTGTCTGCAGCAAGTTTCAAAGAGAAACTGAAACACTTGAGGAACTCAAGGAGGGAAATATCTTTAGGCTCATAGGCTGCTAAATGCTGCACCAAGTTCACCAGCTAGTCGGTCGATCGGTCGGGCGGTTGACTTTATTAATTACCGGAGGGAAATTAAATTTTTTACATGTTCATATATATTCACGTGTTCATATATATTCATGTGTTCATATATATATTCACGTGTTCATATATATTCACGTGTTCATATATATTCACGTGTTCATATATATTCGTGTGTTCATATATATATTCACGTGTTCATATATATTCATGTGTTCATATATATTCACGTGTTCATATATATTCATGTGTTCATATATATACACGTGTTCATATATATATTCATGTGTTCATATATATTCACGTGTTCATATATATATTCACGTGTTCATATATATTCATGTGTTCATATATATATTCATGTGTTCATATATATTCACGTGTTTATATATATATTCATGTGTTCATATATATTCATGTGTTCATATATATATTCATGTGTTCATATATATTCATGTGTTTATATATATATTCATGTGTTCATATATATATTCATGTGTTCATATATATTCATGTGTTTATATATATATTCATGTGTTCATATATATTCATGTGTTCATATATATATTCATGTGTTCATATATATTCATGTGTTCATATATATATTCATGTGTTCATATATATATTCATGTGTTTATATATATTCATGTGTTCATATATATTCATGTGTTCATATATATATTCATGTGTTCATATATATATTCATGTGTTCATATATATTCATGTG
Source organism: Thunnus thynnus (assembly GCF_963924715.1). NCBI lineage: Eukaryota > Metazoa > Chordata > Actinopteri > Scombriformes > Scombridae > Thunnus > Thunnus thynnus. The sequence continues at coordinate 40,186,469 of NC_089518.1, forward strand.
TTCATATCTATCACGTGTTCGTTGTGTCTCGTTAGGAGTTTGACTTCCTCCACTGAGCTTTTGTCGCTTGTGTTCATCAGGGCCGATGCTGCAGCTTCATCCAATCCCAGCAGAGGACCGCCTCCCAGAGCGCAGCCTCCATCTGTTGCCCGCGGCAACGCCAACAACATCGTCAAAGACGGAGTGAGTTAGAGGCTGACTGATGATCGAGTGTGTGTGTGTGTGTGTGTGTAGTTTGTTTCTAATCCAGACTAAACAACTAAAATGAAAACAGATTCTTCTCTGGAATATGTATTGATCATCAGAACCACAACGACAGAAAATCAATCTGCAGCTATTTTGATAATCGATCAATTGTTAAAGTAAAAACACCAAACCTTCTCTGGTTGAACATTTGCTGCTTTTCTTTGTTTCACATCGTTATAAATCAAATATTTTGGACTGTTGAAGGGTTTGTCATCTTGAATATTAATAAATATATTTAATAGACACAACTTTGAATTAAAAATGATTAATTGATATTGACAATAATCATTTAGTTGCAGCTCTAGTGATCATATTCTGTTTTATGATGTCATAAATCAAAATCTACCTTCAAAATGTAAAAAGTTGAACAAATACAAACCTGATATTGTGATTATTATTATTATTTTCTGATATCATTTAAATAATAATAATAATAATAAGTTGTGGAGCTCTTTGTGTTTTTTACATAATGAGGCTTTTCTTGTACTTTTGTTGACATTTTGACAAGTTCTGACATCATCAGACGAAGTTTTTAATAAAGTTTTGAATGAATCGCCGTAGCAACGCTCCCCATCAATCAGTGCAGCTGGTTCTGCTGCTGACTGTTCACCTGCACACATGTAGAGTTCACACGCAGACGCAGTAATCATGTTAATGTGACCCTGCTGACCAGGACGATGGTGGTGGTGGTGATGATGATGATGGTGATGATGATGTCACAACGCTCCCGGTAAGACTCAGGTGTAGTTTAGTATGTTAGAGTCTCGTCAACGCCCACAGCTGCAGGACTGACGAGTCCAGGAGGTCTGACAGCATCTTATTGAGTAAAAACTGATTATTATTCTAATTGAAATAACTGGTGAGTGACAACATGAGATATTCAGCAAACACATACATTTATGAGATTAATGCTGTTTGTTCACTGCTGACTGGTGAACATGCTGCTCCTGGTGAACTTTGTGGTGTTAATGGGACACACCTGTTTACTACCTGGTGGCTCACAATCAAACCTGCAGATGTGGGTATTTAGAACAGACCCATAGTCTCATTAGGATTAGTGTTTAAAACGACATATTCTGCATATTTCCAGCTCTATATTTATATTCTGAGGCTCTACTGGAATAAAAACTCCTTATTGATCTTCTACTGGTCCTTTATGCAGCCCCTCAGTTCAGCCTCTGTCTGAAACAGGCCGTTTTAGCTCCTGTCTCTTTAAGGCCCCGCCTCCTGATGAGCCCACTCTGTTCTGATTGGTCAGCTTCAGGAAGCTTCCTCCGGCTCCGGAGGCTACGTAAACAAACTATAGTAGCAGGATTTCACTTCTTTTTCTCCTTCTTTACTTCAAATGTCAACTTCTCAAATACATCCGTACATGTTGGAGCTGAACAACACATGGAAACGCCTTAGCAACCACCTTAGCAACCACCTAGCAACCACCACAGGAACCACCTTAGCAGCAACCACCCTAGCAACCACCTAGCAACCACCTTAGCAACCACCTAGCAACCACCACAGCAACCACCTTAGCAACAAATTTAGCAACAGCCTTAGCAACAGCTTTAGCAACCAAAGCTACAGACATTTATGAGCATGTGTGATGACGTCAGCTCATCAGTACGGTAGAATTAATGTTGCAAACGAAGAGTCAGAGCAGATTGAAGCCCTGAGTTTGGACTTGCAGGCAGCATTTCTACACATGTTAATCTGAAGTTTTGGAACTTCATAAATAATAATAGTAATAATAATGATAACGATAATGTTTGTGATAAGTGTCATTGATGACCACATCTCTGCACTGAGGCTTTGTATAACAGAGAGAAGAGAAAATGTGTCCCCTTTAATTTCCACTGTGTTGCTATGACAACCACATCTCCATCCTCCACCAGCTCAACTTAACAGTAGCTCATCTTTATGCTGATCATTCTGTTGTCATTATATTAATTCACAGACAAACGCCTCATAATATAGAAATAATAATAAAATAGAGATTAAAATAGATACAAATATAAAAGCTTTTAATATACTGAGTGTGTGTGTGTGTGTGTGTGAGTGTGAGTGTTAGTGTGTGAGTGTGTGTGTGTGTTAGTGTGTGAGTGTGTGTGTGTGTTAGTGTGTGAGTGTGTGTGTGTCACTGATAGTCTGGATGTTTTTAAATCACATCTAATTGAAGTGAATGAGTTTTGTTCTCCTTTCTCTCCATGTGAAGCATCACGCTCAGCTACTGCCACCACAGGAGGTAAAATACTCTCCTCACTACTCACACTAATACTACTGCTGTACTACTGCAGTACTACTGCTGTACTATCACTACTCACACTGATACTACTACTGTACTACTGCTGCACTATCACTACTCACACTGATACTACTGCTGTACTACTGCTGTACTACTGCTGTACTACTGCTGCACTATCACTACTCACACTGATACTACTGCTGTACTACTGCTGTACTACTGCTGTACTACTGCTGTACTACTGCTGTACTACTGCTTTAGTACTGCTGTACTACTGCTGTACTACTGCTGTACTACTGCTGTACTATCACTACTCACACCAATACTACTACTGCTGTACTATCACTACTCACACTGATACTACTACTGCTGTACTACTGCTGTACAATCGACAACCACAGTTTACTTTATGATTACAATGATAACATGTTGTATTGTGTGTGTGTGTGTGTGTGTGTGTGTGTGCGTGTGTGTGTGTGCGTGTGTGTGTGTGCGTGCGTGTGTGTGCAGGTGGTGCAGACCAGCCGGACAGCTTCCTCCTACATTGCGAGGCCTCCTCCTCCTCCGCTGTAAGAATAATTATTGTTGGACTCCTGGAAACACTCAGAGACTCTTTACCTCAACATTTATCTGAAGATGTTTCAGCCTGAACTGTTCTGTTCTTCATCAGCTGCTGCAACAACAAACACAAAACACACACACACACACACACACACACACACACACACAGGTAATACTTTTAATATAACAGTAGGGTTGAGGTCAGGAGGTCATATAAGAGGAACAGGAACAGAGAAAAGATGTTTTCAGTCTGGATCTGATCATCAGAGTTGTGTTTTGGTGTTTCGTTGCTCAGGTCAGTCAGAGAGAAGATCAGTATCAGACTGGATGTTAGGAAGGAGTGATCAAGGTTTTCAGTGTCTGAATTGGATCAAATGGAGTGTATTTTGGCAAAGTTATGAAGGTGAAAGAAGGCAGTTTGTGTAATGATGTGTGGCTTGAATGTAAGAGAGGATCAATAGAGATAATCAATTGGCAGATTAATCGATTTTTACTTCCATCCTATTTTGTGTAACCTTTATTTAAGCAGGAAGTCTCTTGAGATATATTATCTCTTACTGGCCTCATCTGCAGATTTGAACTGCATCTCACAGTCTTGTTCAGCAGTCATGTGATGTGATGACACGTTTGACGTGTTTTAGATTCAAGAAGTGGACCTTGAGCTGAGATCTGGTCCTCAGATGTTTCAGATGGTTATCAGCTCCAGCTCATGTTTAGCCTGCAGGGCATCTGCACATATGAAAAGTCTTAAAAAGTATTGATTTAGGTTCCTTCCATAAAAGGCCTTAGAAGGTGTTTAATTGTCTTAATTTTCATTCAAAGAGGTCTTAAATGTTTTCCTGGCTGCCACAGACACTAACGTCAGTTATAAAGTGTTTTTTTTGTGATTTTAGCAAAACCTGGCTGGAAAATGCCTGATTCTGTTGTTCTAGACCTCTGAGCTTAAATGAAAGAGTTATTTTTAGCTAGTTCGCTAGTTTAGTCCAGTGGTTCCCAACCTAGGGGTCGGGGCCCCTCCAAAGGGTCAGCAGATAAATCTGAGGGGTGGTGAGATGATTAATGGGAGAGGAAAGAAGAAAAAACAAAGTTCTGATACACAAATCTGTTTTCAGTTTTTGGACTTTTTCTCTAATCTTTGATTTTTGCTGAAATATTGGATCATTTGAACATTTATTGAAATGAAAGCATGTGAGAAGTTTAGAGGGAAAAATCACTATTTGGTGGAGTTGTTAACAACTCATAGACATGTGAAATGTGACCCCGACTACACACTGCTTTTTGTAAGACGTCAAAAGCCAAAAAGGTTGGAAACCACTGGTTTCATCTTTAACAATGTGTTGTATTTTAAAAGCTTGTTATATTATCCATTGTGTCAAATCTTCATCTGAAAAGTAACTAAAGCTGTCAAATAAATGTAGTGGAGTAGAAAGTACAATATTTCCCTCTGAAATGTAGAAAGTAGCATCACATGGAAATACTCAAGTAAAGTACAAGTACCTCAAAACTGTTCTTGAATACAGTACTTGAGTAAATGTACTTAGTAGCTGTTGGTTTGCTTTGCACCATCATGAGAGGAACTAAACATGTTGTTGTTTGTTGATCAGGTGTAGAAACAGAAATGTGAGATATTGAGGTTTTAGGAGCCGTCAGTGTTGAGTCTGTTTATAACTGACGTCTCTTCTGTCTCAGGAAACCCAAACCATCTGCTGCATCACAGCCTCTGGTGCCTCAAAGACCTGCCCCTCCTCCACCTGTTTAACCAGTAAGGTGGCCCCGCCCACCACACCTGGATGACACACCTCCTCCTCTTCTTCCTTTTCAACCTCAGTCCCCACCCACTCAGAGCTGGTTACCTAGCAACAGCCAGGAAATAATTCCGGAGCCAAGATGGCAGACAGCCGGCCCTGAAGTCTGCCAGGGCCGGACTACAAACTGGACCCAGCCGGACTGGACTGGATTTACCAGAACCAACAGGAAGTGAAGCATCACTGCTCTCTACTGTCTTTACTTCTTTTATTCAAGTGCAGTCAGCTGACACAGCTCAGCTCACATCAGGAGACATGTTGTCCTCTCTGTCAACAAACCAGCCAATCATATTTCCCAAGTAGCTTCCTGTGACATCAACAAGCCGCACGCTGGATAAACGAGTCACTACTGAACCAAAAATGTGTTTATCACCACCAACATTTTGTATCCCTGACCTGCGTTACTAATGACTGCTGTCAGTTATTTAGCATGCTAGCTGGCTAACTAGCATTTGCTGGCTAAAGGCTAACACACACATATAGGTGGTGTCACGTAGCGTCGCATCAGTTGACGTCCATAACAGACATCAGGCGCGTCAGATGTGAGGCAGGATTAATATCTACAATCAGAAAACAACAACGAACTGAACAAAGACGCCATCTGAAGACATGTTTTCATATCAGAGATGAAGAGCATCACACACATCTGCCCTCTGATAAAACATATCTGACATAACAACAAACAGAACAACGATGACGAAAAACAACAAGCAGCTGCTTAATAACCCTCACATGTTCCTGCCGTGTTTTAATTCAATTCTATTCAATTAAATTCAATTTGGTTTATATAGCGCCAAATCACAACAAAAGCCATCTCAGGGCACTTTTCACATAGAGCAGGTCTAAACCGAACTCTTTAATTTACAGAGACCCAACAATTCCCTCATGAGCAGCACTTGGCGACAGCAGTAAGGAAAAACTCCCCTTTAATGGGTAGAAACCTCAAGCAGAACTGGACTCTAGGTGGACGCCATCTGCTTTGACCGGTTGGGTTGGGTTTTACTGTTGAAAGTCTCTTTAAACTTCTCCCCACTGAGAATACAGCCTGTAATATTCAACATAATAAGAAACAAACAGAACAGCTCACAAAGATCATCATCATCATCATCAAATTCTGTCTGTTAAAACTTCAGCCTGAAGTATTTTACTGTAGATGAAGCATCTTCAACGCATCTGCACTACAACAACCTGTATGATTCAGAGCTGAAGACGCCTGAAGTCCTCAACATGAAACTTTATGGGGTCTCAGCAACGGCTCTATTTATTTCCTATTTATCTACACAGTAAGGTTTATTTTTATGTAACTATCGAAATCTTTGATAGTTTTTAGGATCACAATAAAAATATAATGCAAAAGTATTGACGGCATTTGAATTCCACCTCTGCATATTTAACATGTCCGATAAAAATGTGAACATGAACTAATTCATACTATATACAAAATGAAAGTACTTTATTTATCTTAAAGTCCTTGAACAGTCTGCAGTAACAATTATTTTTAATTATTGATTCATTTGTTGATTATTTTCTCGATAAATCAATTAGTGGTTTAGTCCATAAAATATCAAAATAGTTGGCGATTAACTTAATAGTTGGCAACTAATCAATTAATCAACTAATTGTTGCAACTCTAAACACAGAAGCTTCTGGTGGTCGTCTGTCTGACCGTCGACTGACACGCCGCCGCTTAGTGTGGATAAGTAAGCTCACTAGCTCATACGTACCAACACTTCTCTGCACTGTGCTCATATTCACCTGAAGCTCATCTTAGTGAAGCTGCAAGTCGTTGCTCTATATTTCACTTAATCAATTACCTGCACTGAGTAGTGCTTCTCTCTGATTGGCTGGTTTGAAGACACAGAGGTCAGATTTTGCACTCGGACACTTCTTTCTTTCTTTCTTTCTTTCTTTCTTTCTTTCTTTCTGTCTCTGAATGAAAGCACTGGTGCCGTCTGATTGCACGTCCTCTCTGCTCAGCACTGTCATAGGAATGTAAAGTCAGCTCAGTTCGTCTGGATCTGGATCCGTGTGGTACGTCGACGTTCGGGCTGTTTGAACGTGACTTTGCTCGGCTGGCTGACGGACATCTCTGCAGGGAATCTTCTAACCTCAGTTTAATCACAAAGCAAATCTCCCCTGAAACACCTCAACACTGTTAAATCAGGAATCTGTGATGGAAGTGACATTTTTGGAAAACTTGATGGGTGAGAAGAATGTGTTTGTAGTTTGTGAACTAAAAGAGGAAATAAAAGAGATTTAATCGTTTCCCTGAACCAAAAAAATATCTAAAAACTGCAGCCAGCGTTTCCAGATTCGACTGAAACCAATCAGAAGCTTGTGGCACATGGCCACAGGTCTCTGACGCTGTGATACAGTAAATACAACACAGACTGGTCCATCAGTCCACCTACTTTTAAACCAGCAGACAGTAGAAAAGAGAGGATTTCACTTGTTAAGTGCTTTTAATTGAGATCCTGTAGAAGCAGAAAAATAAATGAAGATTCTAATCTACAGTTATCAGCTGCTTCCTTAAATCTGATTCAATCACCATTTTAAGCAGAAATGACAAATGTTTGCTGGTTGCAGAATCAATTCTTTGTCAGTTTGAATCAGGCAGTTTATACAAAACGATTAATCGATAAATTGAGATTAATTCTTTTTCTTGAGTTGTATTTTATTTTATTTCTCTTTTATTTTATCTCTTGAGATACATTATGTTTTTGATGAACAACTATTTAAAACAGTTGGATTTGGATAATGAAAGTGAAGTTTAGCTACAGCTTGACTTTAATGTCACATTTGAGAATGAAGTTCTGTTAACAGTGTTGGAGTGTTTAAAGGTGGAGATTCTCCTTTAAAGTCACTGCAGCAGCGTCACCTGAGAGGATCCACATGTCACCTGACCGTCAGTCAGATGATCACACTGATTCTGAACTTTCAGGATGTTTCGTGCCATCGCTCGCCGGCCGGCATCAAAGTCACTCAACACTCACATGTTTCATTCAAACCAGGGATTTTTACAGCACCAGTAAACCAAATGTTCCTGTTTCTGTCTGCTGTTAACTGACTGTTAGCATTGTTAGCATTGTTAGCACTGTTAGCCAGTTAATGAACCTGGATGCACTGTGTGAGGAGAACGTCCCCTTCATGTTTTTATCTGCTTTAGTGTGTTTTTGATTTGTTGTCTTGAGTGTTTTTGCACAGAAATCGGTGTGAACTCGCCTGAGGATGAAATAGGAAACCTTTAGGGCTTATTCTGTGCCATTTGATCGTTTTCATGCCAAAAAAAAGAAATCAGTGTGTCCCCCCAGAGGAGAAGAGGAAACTCTCCAGAACAGACTGTTCAGCTTCAGACGGAGGTTATTTAGAGACGTGTGAGCAGCTGGAGCTGAAGTTCACATGAGCATCAGGTTTCAGTCAGTAAACTGTTTCTGCTGCTGTGTTTAAAGGTAAAATAACTCTGCTGATATTCTGTCATCATGTGCAGAAACAAACCAACAACCAACTGTTGTACCAACAAGTATTATGATTCTTCCTCATTCTCCAAAAACTGGTAAAAACACGTCAATGAGCCACAAACTGTCCTGCAGCCACAAATACTCACTACAGCACCAAATGTGGATTCATCCGCCGCTGAAAATAGTCCCCAACAGATGCACTGTTTCCTCCTAAAGCTGTTTTAGCAAATTACTGAGACTTTTTAAAACATGAGAGTATATATTCATGTTTTTAAAGAGCCTCTGAACGCCTCATTTTAGCTGTTTCAGCTCCGCATTTACACTCAGCGAGCACTTTATTAGGAACACCTGTGCAGTCTGAACCAATCCAATACAACAATTGTCAGAAAGGTGATAATTCTACGTAGAATTAAAAGATAATTTTACCTCCCATTAACATACATGTGGGGGAGCAAGCTATAAGGAACACTCTTCAATGTACAGCACTTCAACATCCACCACCTCACTAATAAACATCAAGTAAAATGATCACCTTTCTCACAATGTCAGCAAAAACTGTAAATGTATAAACTTCATAAATGTAGAATTTATGGAGACTTCCAGTTTGTTGATAGTAAAGTACTATCACAGTTTACCCACCGAGTAACTCGAACCAGATCATCACTGCAGGAACATGAAATAACTGCTCACACAAGTCAGAAGGTTCTGACACACGTTGGTTTAGTTCTGCACATAAAGTATCATGTTAACAATGAGACACGTGCAGAATAACACCTGAGTTTAAACTGTAGTCTCATTAGTATGCAGGCAGTAGCATTGAGTTGTTTTCTCTGATTGGACGACAGCTTGTGTGATAACTGAACGGAGCGACTGATTGATCAGTCTGATCTGGCAGAAAACGTTCATGAGATTTTTTGACCCTGAGTTGAGTCTTTCAGGCAGAGATTCCTCCCAGCCTGAGCAGGGCTGCATGTGCTGATGTTTGGTAAAGATTAAAGATCGTTTCCAGACACCATCGAGTCTTAGTGACAGAGTTTAGGATCAAAACTCCTGACTTGAAAAGAAAACCAAGGAATCCCACAAATCAGATCACAAAAATCTGATGTTGTCTGTAAGATTTTTGGCTCATGAAGGTTTGAGGACAAAAGCTTTGTGTTAATAAAGTGAGTTGAGGTGATGGACAGAGTGTTAATCTCTCCATCTGTTCACCACCTCAGTCCAAACTAAAACAACTATCAGATGAACTGTTATGAAATTCAGAACAAACATTCTTGTTCCCTTCAGGATGAATTATAATAACTTTGCTCATCCTGTGACTCTTCATTTAGACATTCCCATCAGTTTAGCTGTACTTTGTGTGTAGATGGTAGCATGCTAACATGCTAAACAAAAATGGTGAACATTATACCTGCTAAACATCAGCATGTTAGCATTTTCTTTGTTAGCATATTAGCATTGAGTTAAATAAGCAGACTGAGAGGTAAAACTCAGGGTAAGAAAATCTCTGAAGTGCAGATATATTTATGCTAAACCTGTGTATATGTGTGAGTTGTACCACACCAGGTAAAGATGGATACCTGATCCCCACTTAATTAATCACCATGGCAACGCAGAGAATCTCATCACCTTTTTCTATTATGATAAATGATTTTATAGAGGATTTTTTTTTCTCTTTTTTTGCAGATGTAATACTGTTAATCTGTGGTAATGCAATAACTTTCAAATGAGTTTTATTTCATGATTAATTGTTGCTGTGTCATGTGACCTCCTGAGGCTGAAAACTGTCACCTGCAGAAACGGATCTCAGACCTGACGGTGCTGAAAACAAAGATGTTCCACTGCGGACATCAACCAGATACCAGACCGTTTCTGTCGTGTTGTACATGGACAGTTTCAGGTTACTATGGCAACAACCAGTGCTGCGTTCACGTGTTGTTTGCTGTGAAGATCCAATAAACAGATGCCCTGCAGCTTTACATGATAATTTAATAAACTTTATTCAAACAGTGTGGAGAGTTACAGACATTTATCACAAACTACCACTAGATTCACTTGTTAAAAGACCCACAATGCAAAGCGGCGGAAAGTAACTAAGTACATTTACTCAAATACTTTACTGAAGTACAACTTTGAGGTGCTTTACTTGAGTATTTCCATGTGATGCTACTTTATTCTTCCACTCCACTACATTTCAGAGGGAAATACACACAGTCGACCTGCCGCCACTTTTACAGCTTTATTAATCAGGAACTGTAAACAAAGACAAAACATTTCCTGCAGACATGTTATGAAAATAAAAATACTCTAAATAATCATTTGTGTCAGATATGATTTATGATTTTGGGGGGATTTTTACACTTATAAATAAAGTGAAAATAAAATTTAAAAAGTAAAAAATAATGAAATGATAAATAACATTCTATATTTTAAAACATCATATTAATTTTTTATATATTTGTGATATAATTTTTCCCTGTAGTTTATATTTAAACATTACATTATTTATAATGGTAATATGAAACTATTACATCATATTATAATTAGAAAAATATTTTTATACATTTTTTAATATTTTTAATATTTTTGTGGTTATATATAATTAATATCTGAACTGCTCTGTTATTAAACTGGACTACGTTGTGTGCTGCATTCAACCTCCACTGTTACATCATTTATTTATTTATTGCTCGTCACATTTCATTGTTGCTGTTGTCACCTTCATGTACAGTCAATATTTCATTTCAAGTTTTTTTATCTCCTTTCAAAACTAAAACTATTCTATTCTGTAAATAGATTTTACATTTTTCACCTCATTTTATTTCTACTTTGTTTATTTCATTATTATCATCACGTTACTCTGAATGATTGTTTTATGCTGCATTTTTGGCTAAAACAGGTTTTGATTTTGATGAAGTAAAATGATAGAAAGGTTTCTCGCTGTATTCAGACCACCAGAGGCTCCCGGTAGTAAAAATCAAAGACTGTAAAAAATATGGACGGAGCCTCCGTGACGTCACCCGTTGGTTTCTGAAGCTGAAAGTGGGCGGGTCCGGCCGTCGCCATCTTGGCAGCGTCTGACTCCGCCCATGACGCCGCCTAACTCCCGGCTAATCCAGAGTAGGCGAAGAAACAACCACCTGACGGCTAACGACCCGCCACTCAGAGCAGCCACGTCCTTAATGATGCAGAACTTTAAGCCTTAATAACATTTAAACAGGTTAGTTATATAAAAAAAAATCACCTCCCGTGCAGATGAGCGGAGAAATTAGCCTTAGAGCCCAAAAGTGAGCTGGACACGGCGCCGCCACTCAGCCTCAGTTTCTCCCTGCGGCCCAAACAGACCTCCATTATAAAACAAGTATCACTCTTTCTATTATGAATATTTCCTCCATGGAGGTTTTTATTTACTTGAGCTGAGAAAAGCGATTTTAAAAGTCTGTGACATCATCACAATGTAAAGTCTCTGGGCGGGAGCTTGTGGGCGGGGCCAGCGGGGGAAACACTACTGCACATGGCAGCATGCGCCACGCGAGCAATTCTTATTGGACTGAATGGACGCCATTTTTGGTTTGATATCCAGCTGTTATAATACATCCATGGTATAAACTGACACTTTTGGTAAACACACGTCTTCATGCATTGATCTAAAACATTATTTAAGTTCACAACAGCTAAAATAAAATGTACGTAGATAAAAAAGCTGTTCGCCTCACAAGCAAACCAATTTGAAAGTCATCAGATTCTCACGTGTTGCACTTTTATCTCGATCTCGTTAGTGTCACGTTATAAAACTTTGTTTATTCTTGTTCATACATTTATAATTTATTCAAAACGTTCTGCGTTTTTTAGTCATTTCTGTGGTTCATTATTTATAATTTGAATGTTTGTTTTGATTTTGATGTTAACAATAGAGCCAAGTTCCTTAAATTAAAATAACTTGTTAATGTGTAAAAATATCATGCAGATTTGGTGTTTTCAGATATGAGGAGGGAGAAAAGCCCCCAACAATCTAGAAGCGGCCCTGATGTCACATATAAGTATGAAACATAGAGAAGACATATACACCCCCCCCCCTCCCCCCTCCCACACCCCCGCTGTACGTGGTGACGTCACATCCGCAGGCCTCGCTTCCATGCTCGGCGTCGCGAGCTGTCATCATCTAACCGGGAGAGGCGAAGGACGTCCGGGACACCGGCCGCGAGGGGAGCCGCTGAAAGTCGCTTCTGGAGGTCAGTAACGGAGATGTGATGCTCTCACAGCGGCTGTGTGTCGACAGGGAGGCGGTCTGAGCCGCTCCGTCACACTCAGGCGGCTTCTGGCGTCACTTTACACAAAACTAAAAACCTGTTAGCATGTTAGCCGCGTGCTAGCTAACACACAAACCGACGTTGCCCTGAGGTCATCCGACAAAACACTCTGAAACTGCCGCTTGCTATAAATCATGATTCACCAAAACTCAAGAAAAATCCTTGTATTGAACTACTAATTAGCCTCCCTTTAAGATATGTCAGTTAGCGCACGTTTAGCCGCTAGCCAAACGTGCTAATGGCAATTAATAGAAAGTGGAGAGTAGAGGCTAGTCGGCTAATTACATTACCTAACGTGTTAGCTTTGAAGCTAATCATGCAGCCAGTTTAGGCAGAACAATAGAACAACCAGCAGGCTGCAGCCTGCAGACTGTGTGTTTGTCTTTTACACTAAGAGGATCATTTTACTGTTTTCATACAGTCATTTTCGGGAACTCATGACTCGTGAAAGGACAAAGTGATTGACAGCTCGGGTGGCCAATAGAAAAGGTTCGGAGTCGGGGTTTCTCACAGGGAGCCAATCAGAGGGCTCGTCTAGGCAGGCGGAGGGCGGGATGAAGCAGGCAGGGAGCGGAGACCCAACAAGGTCAAAACACGGAGAGCAGCTCCACAAGTACTCAGAAGTATGAAGTAGCATCACATGGAAATACTCAAGTAAAGTACAAATACCTCAAAACTGTACTGAAGTACAGTACTTGAGTAAATATAATTAGTTGCTTTCCTCTTCTGGTGCTGTGAGGGTTTTTCTGAACTTTCACTTTGACTCTAGATTAAACGTCACTGGTCGAGTGACAGAGAGCAGGAGTGTAAAGTTTGATATTTTTTGATATTTGGCAGTTTCTCAGACACCAGTATCCTCACTCTGCATGTATTCCTGTACATGTTAACACTCCGCCTTCTTCTCCTTTTGTCTTCCTCTGACGTCTTTATCAGCCGCAACGTTAAACCTCCTGCTGTTGTCTCTGTACAGTTTGGAATAACCACATTTTTATACAGCGTCCTCTTGATCACATTCTCCATATGTGTACATAATAATATAATCTCTAACTGTGTGTCTCTGCTCCCTCTCAGAGGACAAACGGACCAGTTGGACCAGTGGACGGCGGACGCTTCATTCAGCCTTTCTGTCTTTGGATTTTTGAATCCTCTGTTGTTCTGAGGTTGCGGACGTCCGGCCCGACGGACTGACCACCACCGTGTGTGTGTGATAGTTAAGGACTGCTGATGCATCGTTTAAGGACTTGTGCGGCGCGATTGCGTCCGCTCACCGCCTCGCAGGCGGCTCAGACTGTCGGCCAGCAACGGCCAATCACAGCCGCCTCCACGAGCGGCACAAGGACGTTTCAGCCAATCAGGTGCTACACGGCACCGGTGGCCTCTGAGCCGTTCCTCAACGGGACGAGCTCCAACTACGTGGAGGAGATGTACTTCGCCTGGCTGGAGGACCCCAAGAGTGTTCACAAGGTAAGGAGCAGTGGAGCCCCCTGCTGGCCCGGAGGACGTCACGCTGCATGTGTGTTAGCATCACGCTCTGCAGTAATCTGATTACTCACTGTGGAAACAATCCAAAGGGTTCATATCTGCAAACTCATCTCCTTTGGTCAAAAATCACAGTTTTGTATGAACATTATGAAACCAGCATGAAGCTTATGTGGTTTAAGTAGCTAACTTTAGCTTTGTTTGGCTAACCTGCTGTGAAAATTAAAAGTATGGAGCCGTAGACGGAGGCTCTTCGTTACCAGTTCAGGCTCAGTGTGTGTTTTAATGCACACACAGAAAACCTGAGTGGAAACACTGGACGTGAACGCTGTTGTCTGAGTCGTCAACAGTGACGTGATGTGTCGCTGGTGGCGTCTGACGGTGTGTGACCAGGACGTCATCTCACTGTTCACATTAAATGACCCCCAAATTATTCCTGCAATTTACAAAACTCATATTTCTCCTGTAATAGTACAATTATTGATTTTTAAATAACACTGTATTTGAGTTTTAACGTACAGAACATTTCTAATAATGTGAACGAGTCCTTCTATTCTCTATAAGGACGTCACAGACAGTAAAGTCCTCGTGTTTCCTTCTTCTGTTGAATAATCACAGAACAGGACGCAAACTATCAATGTCAATGATTAATCACTTATGGATTAATTGCTGTTAATAATTAAATTTTAAGCACTCTTATCATGTCGCTCCATCATGTACATCATTCTTTATATAAACCAGTCAGTGGTCTGTTAACCTGGTTTTACTGGTGTCTTTACTGACTGACGTCCTCTGATGATGCTGCAGTTTGTGCAGCTGTTTGCTGTTAAATGTTTGGGATTTGTGGAGCGGTCGTTAAATAGAGACAGATGGCTTCGTTATTCTAAATGAAGTCATTAGTACATCGTACAAACTAGACTGACGTCAGTCAGTCAGTCACAGTTAAACCTGCAGGTTGGATCTTTCACATATAAATAAACGTTGAGTTCACTCAGCAGCAGATTAAA